>NC_056737.1:1833457088-1833497088 GCF_019279795.1 Protopterus annectens | reverse complement strand
ATTAAACCCAGAATCATGAGAGAAGTCTCCTGAGAGGAACACGATATAACAGAAACTGCTTACTTTAGGGACAACAGCCTGTCATGCTGCAAAAATGTCCAAATAATGGTTGTGTTCAGGGAACATCCACTGAATGTAAAGTCCTGAACTACAAGAACATGAGATTTTATGAGGTACACTGTCATTTTAAGCCAAGGGAATAACTGGAGCAGAACACCATGAACTGGCAAGAAGCCAATAATCCAAGTAAGGAAAGCCTTAGATCCCCACAATATGACATGGGCTGCAACAATAGGTAGGTACTTGGTGAACACTCCAATATGAGTCCGAAAGGAAGAGTATAAACCTGGCTGTGACTGGTTTTGGCAAAATACCACAGAAAGCTCCTTGATTCCCTTGCAACTGTTATGAAGAAGAAGGCATTATAGAGGTCCAAACAGCATATCCAGTTAACACTGGACAAACACAGAAGAACATACTCACCATGACCATGTAAAAATCTTCGATGGGGATATATATTTCAAGGTCCAGAAGAGGTCTGAGATCCTTTGTACTTTTGGGTGCTGTAAAGAATCCAGAAGTGTCTTAAACCTTTCTGGTCTAGTGAGACCTATTGAATGGCTCTTTCACCAAGGAACATTTTCACCTGCTTCCTTGACAGTGACTTTTGATAGGGAGAGGTCTGCAGCAATGGCAACAATGTATACAGGGACAGCAGAGAAAGGGGATTAAGCAACCTTTGATTAATATCGCCATTAACCATTACATCCTGGCAATTTTTTTTCAATTATGGAACATAAAGAGTAATCTTCCCTTGACAGTATGAAGTCAGGAATGCTGTGATCCACCTGAGGCCAACAGTGACCTCTCAGAGAGTCAACAGGAACCTCTGTCTCTGGTCATGTGACCTTGAGTGGGATCTGCAATGGGGTGATTTTTCATCCTGAGCAACCTTCTCATCCTGCTGCTGTAAGTTGTAAACAAAATCACATCAGATGATGACTCCTCTGCATCTAGAAAAAGGTACACCGTACCAAGTAAAACTAAATGCCCACAGCAGTTATGGTCTACCCTTGTTCTTTCATGTTTTTAAGTTTCTCAGCAACTTCAGGCCCACGCAGGATAGACTCACTGAAGGGAAAGTCTAAGTTAGGTCATTTTATTGTCCTCGATGAGTTGCAATAGATACAGCAACAACTGCCAGTGTACAGAAATCCTAGAGCCTGCTGCTCTAACAGCCACACAGGTGCTTCTGTCTCAAGGTTTTTCAAACCTACTGTTGTGGTATCCTGGAGACTGTTCATCAAGGGATGGAACATCCATGATGACTATGGGGTTAAATTAGCAAGCTTTTTTCAGCCTTCTTTGATTTCACAAATCTGAAATCATCTATATGGAAGTAAGTAAGCAAGTCTCCTCATTACCATCCATATCCATAGTTGGGGGATCAAGTAACTGGGTTCTAAAAATATTCTTACAACCTCCATGCTACTAGTATTACAATCTGAAGATAAACACTCCAAACCTGGGCCACTTCTGCCTACTTCACCTCATATCAATCAAAACAAAATCCTCTCACTTAGCTACTTCAGCATTTGCAGCATCAACAACAAATGGGTCCAGCTTGAATGTTGGACTTGCCAAAACCCATCAAAACTAACTGGCACCTAAAACTGGCAAAGGAAATAAGGTACTAGAAGCAATGAACTAGAGTGGGAACGTTAACAGAATGGGAAGAACCCAAGAAGATATTTGGGCTGCAGGCTGGAGACTTCCTTCACTATCAGGGATTGACAGAGTGTAGGAAAAGAAAAAGGGATGGAGAATCCTAAGTGAAAGACCTGCTCTGGCAGAGTTTTCAGTTGAATCCAGAACAGAAGCTGCTATTAAAATGGGATATTTAGTAGGGCGCATACAATATTGCACAATAACTAGAGGAATAACTCAGAGAAGGTTTGAAAAGATTGGAAAGAGAGAGAGAGAGATTGGATAGGCAATTCACAAGGAAACAACTGGAGGACATATATGGCTACCAAATGTGCAACAATGTCTAGAAGATTTAGGATTTTTGATTGGAGGTGTTTGTAGAGATATTTTTATACCCCAAGCAGACTCCAAAGAATTTCTCAAGTATATGGTAAATGTTGGAGGCATGATGGGGAAGAAAGAAATATCTGGGATCATATATTTTTGAAGTATAATGAGTTGGTAGACTTTAAAAATTCCCTACAGAATACTCTTGTCAGAAATACTGGGTGAGTAAATGGGTCTAAGGAAATTATTATTTTTTGAGCTGGGATACAGGATCTGAATTGTCTAGATACAATAAAGCCTTGTTAAATTTAATGCTGTTGGCTGCCAAAATGCAACTACTAGAAAATAGAAATCAAAGTCTAAACTAACTGTATTTAAAGTAGTGGATATTGTACAGAGAAAAAAAGAACTGGAGGTGGGATCTTTAGAAAAGTTCAATAAATTACACAGAAAAAAATGGAAATTGTGGGAACAACACATGCAGAATGTTTTGAAGGAGGGGTGAGGTTTAAGGAAAGGTATGAATTGAGTAATTTACATAATATTGGATTGATGGTAAAATAATGTATGTGATGTATAATGTTTGTAATTCTGAATATGTTAACATGGTTTGCTTTCTTTTATACAAATGTATGTTTCTCTGTCTCATAAGTGATAATTCAATAAAAGTGCTAAAAAATTAATTGGCATCTGTAAATCCTGGTTTAAGGACACCTGTCATATTCCTCACTATTGTTCTCCAATAAATGCATTTTTACTGACAGTAGAAATACTTCTCATCAAGGTGGTGGTGTGGCATTGCTCATTAAATATGATTTCAACCTCAGTCTCACTTTACTCTCAAAGAAATGACCCCACCCCTGTCACTGATCCTAACTGGCTATTAGTTAAAGTGCTTCTTGGTGGCTATGCCAGAGTTTTCATTGCTGTTGTCTATACCCCCTCCTATTCTACTGTCATATTTGATACTACTTTAGCTACCATCCTTCAGCATACAAAACATGGCAGACTTGTATGAGTGAGTGATCTAAATCTTGACTGGTTAGGCTCCCGGAAACAACTCAGAGTTGCCTCATCCCACAACCTTAATCAGATTGTCAGTGAGGGTACTCAGCCTAATCCTTCCAACTCTAAATTCAACATACCCAAAAAGTCACATGATCTTCAAGTATTCCCTAATTGCCTCAGCAACCACTGCCCCATTCTCACCTCATGGTTCTTCAAAACTACAAATGCCATTTTTCAAATCATCCAAACCAGAAACAATGTTAACAACCTCATCTCTGAACTTGCTAATACCAACTGTGCTCCACTCCATTCTTGTACTAATCCTGTCCTTTATCTCTCCATCTTCTACACTATTCTTTATCCAATTCATGACCAACTGTTCCCCATTAAAAATTAGAATATATGGCACACCTGTGCCTTGGATTGTTGACTGTATTAAGCAACTTAGCAAACTTAGATATAAATCATGGCCTGACTAGAAATCCAGCATCTGCAATCCAAACAAATGTGATGCATATCATAAACTCAAAAAAGAGACCACATCCGCAACAAATGAGATCAAAGTGGAGCATTGCCGAAACATTCAAAGGGCAACACTAAGCCACCCAAACAAAGTCTGGACAGTTCTTAAAAACTTGTTGCTTTTAGTCACTTCTCCAAACCAGCTCAAGACACAATCTTTCTGCCTCCCTTCTCACAGAAATATAAGATAAATATCAACAACCCACCTGACACCAATCAATCACATATTCACCAAAAGCCCCAACTATACACCCTCCCTCTCTCTCTATGCACAAATTCTTATAATACCCCAATTTCACTTTAAAGTAATTACAAAAATAGATTTAGAAAACATTTAAAAACAAGTGACTGCCCCCGTCATAATTTCTTCTACTCAATCCACCCTGACATCTTCACACTAGATAGGAAATTACTCAGTAAACCTCATTTCATCATTACCTCTATTCTATCTCTCACAACAGGCATGCTGTCTCCCAACATCAGGCATGCTCTTGTCATGTCACTGCCAAAAGTCTTTTCTCAATTCCATCCTCAGTCAAGGACTTCTGCACATCTCTAACCTTTGTCCCTTCACTAAGATTCTTAGAAAAAATAATTTACAATCAAATACCCGACTATCTCAAGTACAACATTCTCAATCAGAACACACTGTTTCTGCCCCATATACATTACCACTGCAAATTACCAAAGCTATTTTTCTTTCTTGTTCTTGGTAAAGCCTTTCAGAGAGTTGTTCATTCCCTCCTTCTTCATAAACTTGGTAAGAAAGATTTTTCTAATACAGTCCTGCAATGGTTCAAAAGTCGTCTCACTTTCACAACTTTACACCAATTGGTCCTAACAATATCCGTATCTCAGGATCATCTGATAAGGTATCCCACAAAGTTTCTGTTCAAAAATCACTTCTTTTTTCAGTCTTCCTACCTGGCCTTCCTTGAAAACTTCTCCAAAGCAACTGCCTCCTCTATACAGACAATATTGTCCTCCTCAAAGGGAATAATAAATGTTTCCCGTGTACTTAAACTTCAGAATGACTTTATAAACACCTGGAACTGGTTCAAAAATAATCTCATAGTCAAAACATGCAAAAGTTCCCTGATGCAATTCTTCAGACACCAAAAACTAAAGCTGGTGTAGACTTTTACCATTATCAGTCCTGTTGGTTCCCCTTTCCCTTGTGTTACTGAACAAAGATATTTAGTTCTATTCAACCAGCAGCTCTCCTTTCATAAAAATGCTGAAACCCAAATCCACAAACTGTTAGATGAACTAAGGCTATGCTTATAAGGTTTAACATGTTCTTACTATAGAAGTCTGATGAGCCATAACCAGCAGTGTAGTGCTGTCTAGGCTTGAATATGGATTGCAAATCATAGCTCTGGTCTCAGCAAATAATACCAACAAATGGAAACAATCTGAAAATCAAATTCTCCAGTTTATTCACTTCTCCAGTAAATTTTGACCACCACTGCTATACCCTTAGTAAAGGAAACTGGCTACCAGTATGTGACAGGGCTACACTACTCCTTAATACTCTTACCTAGAAACATCGTAACCAAAGTTACTGTCCTTAGTTGATTAACAAACTGTCTGTTAAAACTTGACTTTCTCCCTAATTCACTGCAACTCTCTCCTTCTCTCTAGTCCTCCTTTTGCATTTGTAAAGACCCTTCTTCAAAGTAGCTCCTGCTTGCAGGAACTGTCCACTAGATGCTATCAAGAAGTCACACAATCTTACATCTTTCAAGAAATCTCTACATTCTGACAGTTTTGTCCTCCAGCTTGGTTCAAGTTTATTTGCTTCAGCAATAAATAAAAACTTAAAACCGTGCATCCTGAGTAACATAAATTATATTGACGAGTACTGATGCACTTGGGTTTATACACATCTAGCACAATTGGGAAATGTCACCCTTACTCTAGGATGGGATTCTATCATGCCAACCTCCCCTTAACAAAATTCAAAGAACGGCATTTAACTAGCTACACTTTTATGCTTCTATCATTATTAAAACCAGCACAAGTAAAGGTGCACAACTTGATCAAAACTATGACACGTCAACCACATCAAACAATCACCAAAATGTCAAAAAATAATGGATATCCTCACACTAGAAGGAACAGATTCCTGTAGGAAGCTATACAAGGTACATTTTACCAAGTCAACAGTTATACTATCTCATTCAGGCAGTCAAAGGGTCAGTAAGCACAACTGGCTCAGCAAGTAAGTCCTGACTACATCTGGGAGGTGAACACTATTACATGCTAGATGGGGATAAGAACTTTTAAAGTGTGCCTACTTCAAGTCATTTCAGGTCTTGTGTGATCACGTGCCTGCTGCTGTTCCTATGTTGCTATCTTCATGTTTGCATAATTCATAGGTAAGTTATGTCAACAGACCATATAATTCTTAATAAGCTCCCATGACATCAACATCCTCTCAATAGGTTGCAGCTATGATAAAATACCTTGTTTACATCCTCCCAGCAGCTCCAGCACTCAGTAACTGTGGTACAAAATGACAATATAAGTATGCTTTCTCTAAAAAAGGATGCATATAATTAGAAATTAAAAGTGCGGTTTTGTTAGCTATAATATGGTATTGTTGTACCTTGCCGCTGAAGTTTTCATTAGTAAGCAACATGTACTTCAGGAGGGTTAATAAAAGACTTCCTTATGTACTTATGTCATGAAACAGATCAATACTAATTATCCTTCGCACTATCACATCTGACTACTTTTTAAACACATTTATCATATGCTTATAATGTTGTATTCAATATTTCTAAATAACATTATGTTTATTATGTATCAAATGTATTTTACTTTTTGTAAATTTTGATGTATGCGGATCTTTTCTACCTGGGCTCCACTGAAAATAGATACATATTGGCCCAGCTGGACTTTCCTGGTAAACAAATGTCAATAAATAAATAAATTATCTTACTTCACTGTATAAAACAAACATCAAGCATTGTTACATTGTAAATTCAAGTTTGCAACACATTTTGTGACATCAAATATTGAAACCCTAGTATCTGCACATGCTCAGTACTCTTAACATTGTGAAACTAATAACAGATAAAACATTACAGCATAGAATTACACCTATAACAACTTCCAGAGCTGGGTGTCGTGCAGGATTTATTTCTTCCTGGTACATGGATCATACCTGCCCAGCTAAAAGTAAAAGTCTACATAACTGTCACCCTTTGTAGATATTATATCTGCAATAGCACTTTGTCTTACAGGTGATTTTCTGCACATTATAAAAGAAGAAACAGCCTCAGTAAAATCTCAGGCACAGCTAATGGACACTACCTTGTGTAAGCACATTTACAGACTGCAATTATGCTAAACGGCAGTGAAGTTAGACTCTGCTAAAGGTTCAGTTGCTGTCAGTCTATCAAAAGATTATTTACTTGATTAGATGTTTGTCTTACACAAGACAGATGTTATACTACAGAGTGTATACACTTATTTATAAGCACCTCCTCCTGATTTCCTTAATGCACAAATTCTACAACCTTTTCACTTGGCAGTCAATAAATTAAAATGCACCTTTGCAATTATTCTTATAACATAAGAAATACATACACATTACTTTACCGTTAATAATAGTGTAAAGACTCAGAAAAAAGGACTTATCAGAAACAATATCTAAGCAACCCACCTAATTTATATATGCAATTATTCTATCTCCAAGTTCAGCAGAAAGTACGGTTGTGTACACTTACCATAAATGTAGATATTTGAGTGTCTTTAATGTTGCAGTCATCACTGTAAGGTTCTTCCTGCCGGCAGGCAGCCCTCGGTCAGCCAGAATCCCAAAGTCTGGATCCGGCGTCGGCTGTTCAGTCATGCTCCCTGACGTCAGAGTGCCAGGAGTACAAAGTTGCCAGCTGACGCCATGTTCTCCAGTTTTTCTTGCCCCAGATGTCAGGTGCCCAAAAGTGAAGGCTAATCGTAAAACAAAAATGTAACACAACAAACCCCATACCCTGTAGCAAATACACCTCAGAAGAAGGGTGAAGTAGGAAACCACACTAATAAAAGCATAAGAGGGGACAGGAGGGTGGGTAACCCAGACTGCAACAGTGAAGACACTCGAACATCTACATTTATGGTAAGTGTACACAACTGTACTATGTTCATCGTGTTTCACTGTTGCAGTCATCATTGTAGGGTTGAATCCCAAAGCTGAGAAAAAGGGTGGTGGTTATAGAGTAGAAGGGGCGGCTAGAAGGCCCTGCAAGACTGCAGAAGCAAAGCCTGCCCTAGACTTAGAATAAAGAGGGAGATTATATTGCTTAGAGAAAGTATGCACTGAACTCCAAGTTGCAGCTTCCAAAATGTCTTTGGTAGGTACTCCCATGAGAAAGGCAGCTGAAGTAGCAGCAGGTCTGGTAGAGTGAGTCCTAATTTTTCCTGGGATTTGCTTTCCATGATGAGAGTAACAAAATCCGATTCCATGAGCAATCCATTTAGAAATGGTCTGTTTTGAAATAGCTTTGCCTTGGGAATTTGCTGCATAAGAAACAAACAATTCGTCTGTTTTCTTGATATCCTTGGTCCTGTCCAGGTAAAAACGAAGCTGCCTGTGCACGTCCAAGGAATGCAAGATCCTTTCCCCCTTATTTTGTGGAATAGTGAAAAAAGTTGGCAGGTGAATAGTTTGGTTTAAAGCCACTTTAGAAACCACTTTAGGCATGAAAGTAGGATTAGTCCTTAAAGACACCCTGTCTTGGTGAAAAATAATATAAGGTTCCACAGCCATGAGTGCTTGTAACTCAGAGACTCTCCTGGCTGAAGTCAAAGCCAGTAGGATAGCTGTCTTCCATGATAAATACTTAATATCAGATGTGGCAGCAGGCTCAAAAAGAGGCAGAGTAAGTTTTTCCAGAACATAGTTGAGGTCCCAGGCGGGTATGGGTGGTGTCTTAGGGGGCCTTAAATTCTTTGCTCCTCTGAGATATTGTTTCAGAAGTGGATGCGAAAAGATTGGAGGATCTGTATTGTAATGTGCAGAAATAGCTGAGGCATCTATTTTTATGGAGGAGAAGGATAAACCCTTATGTAACATGTCTGTCAGGTAATGTAAAATCAATGGGATATTAGGAATGAGAGGATCCGAATCCTGAGCATGCATCCAAGTGCAAAATCTCTTCCATTTACCTTCATAAGATTTTCTAGTGCTAGGCCATCTGGCTTCTAAGATGACATCCATGACCTGTTTGGGAAGGGTAGGATAAATCTTAGACCCTGGATACGCCAGGCTGCCAAGCTGAGAGTTTTGAGAAGAGAGTGCAGAACCTGGCCCTGGTGTTGGGACAAAAGATTTTGAATCTGAGGTAGAATCCAAGGAGGCTCCTGGGATAGATTCATCAGTGTTGAGTACCAAAATTGATGAGGCCAATTTGGGGCCAGTAAAATCATCTTGGGTTTGTCCTGCTTTATCTTTAATAACACCCGTGGAAGAAGAGGTAGAGGAGGAAAGGCATACCCCGAGAGGTTCCTCCAACTGAATGCGAGAGCATCCACTTTCCATGCTAGTTTGTAATATGTCCTTGTGCAAAAAATCTGTAGCTGGTAGTTGAGGGGGGATGCAAATAGATCTATGTCCGAGCAGCCCCAGGCTTCTGTAATCATCTTGAATATTTGGATGTCTAGCATCCACTCGTGTGGGTCTGACAGGTTCCTGCTCAGGATGTCTGCCAGAATATTTTGTTTCCCTGGCAGGAACTGAGCTTGTAGAGCCACTTTGCAAGCTAGAGCTGTGTTCCATAAAGTCATGGCTAGTCTGCAAAGGGGTAGGAGTGTGAACCCCCTTGCTTGTTTATGTACCACATAACTGTGGTGTTGTCCATCCGTATCAGTAGTTGTCCTGGCTGTAGAAGGTCCCTGAAAGCCAAGAGGGCATTCTGTACTGCTAACATCTATTTTAAATTGATATGTAGGTGCTTCTGATCCTCTGTCCAAAAACCTTGCAGACCTTTCCCCTGCAAGTGGGCTCCCCATGCGTAATCCGAGCCGTCCGTGGTTAACACTTGGTTGGCTGGAGGCTTTCCCTTTGTTTTGAAGACATGCCATGGTCCACCAATGGAATTCCTTTTGCAGGCAAGGCAAGACAGCAATCTGTGTGTCTAGACTGTGGCAATGCTGGGACCATACACTTTTTAGGTACCATTGCATTTTTCTCATATGCAGTCTTGCATATGGTATGAGAAGGATGCAGGAGGCCATGTAACCCAAAGCCTGCAGGAATTTCTTTGCAGTTAGCTGAGACATTAATGCCAGGGTTTTGAAAGTTGAAGCCAACTGAAGTTGTTTTTTGGATGTCAGGAATGCCATCTGGGTTGTTGTGTTTAGGAGAACACCCAGAAAAGTTATCTGTTGTATGGGTGTCAAATTTGACTTTTTTATGTTCACAGTGAATCCCAGGTACTTGAGAAGATTTTGAACAAATTCCAGGTGCTGGAGTAGGACATCCTTGCTGTCTGCTTGAATAAGGCAGTCGTCCAGATAAGGGTAAATTTGAATTCCCTTGAGTCTGCAGTAAGCTACTACTGTTGCCAGGCACTTGGTGAAGACCCTGGGCGCAGTAGACAAGCCAAAGGGCAGCACAGAGAATTGGTAATGTTTCGAGCCGGCCTTGAACCTGAGGTATTTTCTGCACTCCAGTCTGACAGGGATGTGTAGGTAAGCCTCCTTTAAATCCAATGTCACCATCCATGCATTTTTTCTCAACGTTGGCAGGAGCTGCTGCAGAGTAAGCATCTTGAACTTTGGTATCTCCAGGAAAGACTGACAGATCCAGGATGGATCTCCAGAAATTTTGTTTTCTGGGAACTAGAAAGAGCCTTGAGTAAAAGCCTTGCCCCGTCTCTGATTGTGGAACCAGTTCTATGGCCCTCATAGCCCATGAGGGATCCCACCTGGTTTAATGCCTCTGCCCATTGGTATTTTGGTAGGTCTGGCCATCCGCTTGGTCTTGGCAAGGTATGAAAGTGGAATTTGTAACCTCTTGAAACTACATCCAGAATCCACTTGTCTTGGGTTATGTAAGTCCAGTTTTGGTGAAAAAGAGAGAGTTTTCCTCCTAGAGGGGCTTCCAGGAGAGAGGTTCCTGGAGCCATGCAGGGGGAGTCATTGAGCCTGTTTTCTGTAAGATTGAGGCCTGTCCTCTCCACCCCTGGGGGTGAAAGCACTCCACTGTCTAGGTCTGTAAGAGGTCTGTGCTTGGGCCCTCCCTCTGGAGCGCCTATATCTACCCCTCTGAGGCCTGTCTGAGCTGGGAAAGGACCAATTTTTAGTTGGCCAATTTCTGCTAAATCTTGGGGGCTGAACTTGTAAGAAATCCTTAACCGTTTGCATGGATTTTGCCTTATCCTCCATTTTCTTTATCACCTCTTCAGCCTTAGACCCAAACAAAACATTATGCTGAACAGGAGCATCCAGTAACTTTGCTTTCACTTGATCAGGCAAGTTTTGTTCCTTCAACCAAGCATGCCTTCTAATGACTGTGCCAATGGCAGCCGCCCTGCATGAAGCCTCCAAGGCATCAAAACCACAGTGTAAGCCATGCTTACCACCTGCTCAGTAGCATGCATCAAATTGTGTAATTCCTTATTATCTGCACATGCAGAAATGGTACCTAGCTTTTGTTTCATAACAGACAGCAGAGATTGCTGATATTTTAGCATATGAAAATGACAATTTAAAGCCCTAATGGATAAAGTAGCAGAAGTATACACTTTTTTTGCCCCATCTCTCCAAAGCTCTAGAATCCTTATCTGACGGAATAGGGTTTTTAGCAGAGGCAGCCTTAACACCCTTAGGACCCTGAGAAATGGTTTCTGGATCAGCAGCAGGACTTTTATAAAGGAACTGGTGGGAGTCAGGGACCCTGTAATATCAGTCAGGCTATGCAGGAGCTGGAGGAAAGGAGTCAGGAGTTAAATTAGCCTCAGAAAAAACATCATCCACAATATCCAAAATAGGAGGAATAGCCAGGGGTCTGTGTTGGGGTAGAAGAAGGAAATCCCTAAGTCTTCTCTTAGATTCAGAGTACTCCTGTCCTTCCCAGTGAAAATGTTCCCTCATGTCATGTAAAGTTTCCCCAAAAGAAAAATCCTCAGGGGTTGAAGCTGAAGGAATGGATTCCTCAGCACAGAATCCTCATAAGGAGAGAAAGTATATTCCTGTTCAGAGGAAGACACTGAAGAAATAGATGCCTGATCAGAGGATTCATAATCCAATTCTTGCCTTGGCCTTTTGTCTGGAGGGGGATGTGAACCCCTAATCATAGTTAGTAAGTCCTCCGCCATTTTAAGCATTTGTTTCTGAGACTTGGATCCCAGATCAGAGGAGGCCTGGGCTGGAGTCTTTGATTTAGAAGGAGTCTTTGCCTTAATCTGAAGCTGTGTAGGCCTGAAAACCCCCTCGGAAGCCGGTACCTGCACAGCGGCTCCAGACCCATCCGAGGAAGCATTGTCCGAAGGTCCTGCACATGTAGTACTCAAAGGCCTAGTTGGCTCCTCGTGGGAGTCTGTTTCAGCAATCAGTTCTGTAATGGCTGATGACAGGGGCTGCGAAAGTGCCTCACTGACGACGGCTGAACCTGAAGCTGGCTCCGCTTGTAAACCGTCATCTGATTTGGACCTCAGAGGCCTGTCCTTATCCTTGCGTCGTTTGTGAACTCCGGTAGTCGGAAGCGTGTCCAACGACATACTGTAATTAAATCGCCTGCCAAAGTAGTGAAAAGCAAAATCGTATCTCCGCTTAATAGTACGTTGCTTAAATTTAGCACAAAACCGATAACTAGCTATGTTGTGGTCAGGGCCTAAACAAGGAATACAGTAAGAGTGGAAATCCTTATGAGGTATTTGCTTCCCACAAGAAATACAATTATTAACTTTTTCTGACATTGGACTGGAGCAAGAAAAAAAGTTTCCCCAATGGGGTACTTAGCTTTGAGAAGAAGAAGAAGATGAAAGTCTTCGGAATGAAGCACAAAAAATATCAGGAGTCAGCCGACCGGCACTTGCGAACTGCTTCCACCGCATGGCAAGAAAGACTGGAGAACATGGCGTCGGCTTGCAGCTTTGTACTCCTGGCGCTCTGATGTCAGGGAGCATGACTGAACAGCCGACGCCGGACCCAGACTTTGGGATTCTGGCTGACCGAGGGCTGCCTGCCGGCAGGAAGAACCCTACAGTGATGACTGCAACAGTGAAACACGATGAACATCTGCATAACAGATAAATCTCAAAAACCTAATACTACAGACAAAAGAGTTTTTTGTTTGTTTGTTTCAATTCACCATTTGTTTAACAAGATTTCATTTTACCCTAAATGTGGATTTACTATCCCTAAAAGAATTTAAGCCTGACTATATAAAGATCCTTACATCATCATGTTATACACATAAATAACATCATGTTATACACATAAATAACATCATGTTATACACATAAATAACATCATGTTATACACATAAATAAGTTATCAACAAGCAGTACAAGAAATTTAAAAAAGATTTGACTGTATATGTTGTTTCAAATAGCAAAATATTAATAATGTATGTTATGCTACAAGGACAACTCAGTTTACAACCTTCCAACTAGTACCATCTAACCAGAGTTTATCACTTCAGATATGTGTTTCGCATGTGGAATCATCTTATTTAAGTCTGAATAACAGGTTCCATCAAACTGACACTGAACCCACCCTCACTTTCTTGTTTTACCACCGTCAGGTATGATCCACCCGTTACCTTATACTTCAAGAGAAATAAAAACAAATTAAAATGGCACAGAAAATGCTCTGCTCTTTCACATATACATGCAGTGGAATGGTGCTGTCAGTTATATGACTTATAATGATTGTAGATTTTATCAAGATTTTCATAATTATGAACTCTGCTGCAAGGGCTAACAATCTTGCAAGATATATTAAGGAGATGTAGTCCATAGAGTGCCAAGGCTGCAGTCTGATATTCGGAAAATGATAACATTGTTAACAGCTTCCCTAGCATGAAAGCAGATCGTAACAACACTTGGGGGATCCTTAAAAGTTTAAGATCCTCCCAAATGGTGTTATTATTGGATCTCAGACTACAGACTAGGACAATGCCAGCCAGCAAAGAACAGCAGCAAACCAGCTTTGTTTCTGCCTGCTGTCCACGCCTCCCAACTGTCTCTGAATTTGTCTCATATTTTTGCTCTATCCCTCAAACATCCTTTGATTTGCAGGTAAATCACTTAGGATTACAGTTCATCAATAATGCCAGACATTTGAGTTTCACACATTATTATTTAGAAAATGCATAATGATGGAAAACCTGTTTTTCCATTAACTTAAGTAAATAAGAGTAATATTTAAAAACTGTCCCTGATTTTGAACCTTTGTCTCACTGTTATTTTTGGATTTGTCCATAATTCCTAAGTAAAGAAGCTGTGAGGTGTGCTGCTATCTCTTTGACAGTGCTAAGTGCTTTACTGACTTTCAAAGCCAGTAAAATACTCTGTGCAAAGCCAGTAAAACACTCTGTGCTCCAACATTTTGTTTGGGAGGGTGGCCTAATGATTAAGGTGTTTGCCTTACAAACACAAGGTCCAGGGTTTGAGTCTCACAAGGGATAATTGGCTAGGCTTAAAAAAGGGCTCCCAAGGGCAGTTAGCCTAGTACTAACCTATGTAACTGGTAGTGCATAGTGCAAATAAAGCTTCATGCTCTACACAGAATTATGATCAAGTCTCTGAATGTAATTGCATGTTCTCGACACTGACTTTAAGAATCACCACTCTTACTCAGCAGGGGAACTTCTTGGCATCCACGTCTCAAACTTAGACAATTATTATCAGAGACCTGATTATCATCTACAGCATCACTTTAGCGGTTAACAAGTTCAGTAGGACAATCAAATTCTCAATTGTGTTATGCTTTCTCTTTGCAATAATTGCAACATTTAATTACACTAACTAACTATATGGAATATGTAGTGGGAGGGGCATCCATGTCAGGATCAGTCACAATGGAGTTTATAATAATGCATCTAAGAGAAAAGATAAACGTTCATTACTGGTCAAAAATGCATTTCTAATTATTAATTTCAATAGTCATGCAATCACTGTTGTTCTTTTATAAATGTTCATTATATTAAGAGTTTAGCTACTTAAAACATAAACATTACAAAAATCCAGTAGTTTGCAGTTTGAATCATTGTAAGAAGCAAAAGGACATTCCCCTCCAGCAGTTCAAAGAAACTGCCAAGCTAAAGCAACAAGAACAGTCACTCCATCAGAAACATGTGACTAGGTATCCTTCTCATCCAACATTTTGCTTTGTGCCCAAAGGCACAGACGTTATGTCCCCAGAATTTCCCCCAACTATGCCTTTCCCCATTATCATTTCCAGATGTGCAGTACATAAATAAATAAACAGCATGCATAACAGGCAAGTTATACATTTCACAGTTCGTTCATACAGTCAAGTCAAACTCTGCTAAATGTACCCTTCTCATGAAAATTTGACAGCAACAATGCAGAAAAATCTACAGTTTCTGCATTAAATACAACGCATAAGGAAACCTTTCTTGATGTATTACAGAACTTCTTTATGGTAAACAGTGTTGCTCTTTTTCACCATTCTACTGGAAAGATAACACAAGAGGAACTCCAGAGCAACAGGCAGGCAGCAGAAGGACAACAGGACAGGGAACACACTAGTAAAAATTAAGCATATATGACACAGAAAAACATAATTTAAAACATCACATTGCTGACACATAACAGACAGTGCTACACCCCTGAAATACTGTGTTTTTTGACAGAATGTTAAGCTTGTGACTCAACTGCCCAATGTGGTGATAGTTCAGCAGGATGTTATAGTAGCTAGGGTGCTAGAAAGGTTAACTTCTCCAATGTCCTGACCATGCTTGCCAATTTACTACAAATGCCACTTACAGTTTTCTGCTAAAAACAGCATAGGATCAGTGCAATGGTTAAGGTGATGGGAAGTAAAGCTTTTAGCTCACAGCTTCTGCATTGTGATGCAGAGTAAATATTTAAACTCTCATGTACCCATGTATTCCCAGTAATGGAATTACCTTTGATGAGTTAATGGACTACCCTGTCAACAGATTTGTAAACTAAGCAACACAAGACGAAAGAGAAGCAATGGCATGCAAGAATGTGTATAGGAGATATAGCAGAGTCAATACCATCTCATTATAGCAATGAGACATCTGAAGTCTGGAGATACCAGCTGATAAGTGTAATGCATGTGTCAAGGCACAAAGTACAAATGCATAAGGCAGGGCATGGTTAAAAGCACTTTGTCTTTTGTTGTCGTGATACATTCTCTGGTGATCTACACTACATTTCTAAGGTACACACACTGGCATATTCCTGAGTTGTTTTTATGCTCCAAACATACTGACCAACTCTAGAATGCCTGTCAGTGTTCCAAAAAACAATAAGAGAGAAGAGCAGAGCAATGGGGACACTGAGCAGGACAAGACACGGGGCAGAGTGCTGAGGTGGGTCAAACAGTATTTCAGAACTTAAAAGATATCCATGTGGGCTAGGTACATCAGTACAGTTGAAACCTCTCAGAAACACACATGTAATAGTAAACCTAGCAAAAAATTATGCATGTACAAAATATAGAATACTGCATTGGCATAGCTAACACTAGCCTAGAAACACCTCTCTGCCTAAAAGAAACACAGACATTACAAATAAACACAGTAAACAAACAGCATAAAACCTGGGTGGGACAGATGAATCAAACAATTAAATTAAGAATCACATATTTCTACTATAATTTAGTACCTTTGTTGCTACTCTGTAGTAACTTCCGGAATTTTAAGCAATCTTTATCTTCCACAGGATGTACTGTGCACTGTATGTACTGTGCACTGTATGCGGTATTACTTATCCATTTATAAATGTACATGCAGAGCGCTTACTTTTGTTATCATAAGTTCCAATTTTAGCCTTGGCTTTTTTATGCCAATTTATTTTTTTTACATTTGTTTACCGGGCTTAGGCACTTATTTCAATGCACCGATTTCAAGCCCAGCTGAGTGGTACATAAATACAAGTTAGAAGAACATCAGTAGTAGGTGGGAGTAACTTTTATCAGCTAAGAAAACTAAACACAAAATATACAGTATATATAACATACAATATACTGAGTCTACAGAGATGCAAGTATGCCTCAACTAGAAAAGGATATGCACCTGTTAGGTATGAGAAATTTAGGTGATGTTGCCTGGACTGTAGCATTTACAAAGGCTTTGTTTGACAAAATAGGCTTTTAGCCGAGGACTGAAAACATAATAGATGGTAAGGTCTGCATGTGCTGTGTAGAGAGTACCATAGCTTGGGAGCTAAGAAAAAATAACTGTGGTTCATTATTTGTTTGCAGTGTGCTAACTGACTCTTGTATTTTTCCCTCAAAATCTATAACTCTTTCCTTTGTAATGTACCTTTTGTAACGTAATGTCTATTCCCTTAATGTTCTCCTTATATAACTAGGTCAAAGACGAAACATTCCACTTTTGCTCCAGTTTCTTTGCAAACTCAGAATAAAGAATGTATACATCATACAAACATACTTACACATGTATACAAACATAATCAAATTACTCACAGGAATCAGATGCTATTTTAAAAGAAGATTGCCAGACAAAGAAATCATATGCCAAGACTGTTAAAGAAACTGCAGGGAAAGTGATGAGGGACTAACAGAAGAAAGGAAATTTGAACAATCAAAGGAAATTTATGTTGAGAATTCATAACAAGGAAGACAAAAATAAATGGACCGTTATGACATTTGTGGATAATTTAATGGACCCATTGGGAGTGAAGGCTCAGGAGGTAAGAGCTTTTATTCTTATTCATAAAGAGACATTTTCTGACATTATATTTGAGACTGGTTCTATTCCAGAAAGTTTTTTGGGGAAAGTATGAAGAAAAAATTGTAATGCATGAAATTTTTATGTGGATACACATTCAATGTTGAACTGAAGTTGAAAACAAGACTTTAAAAAGACATTTAAGCAAACTTTGCAAAGTAATGGACATTAGTAAAGTATATGATAACAGAGGACTATGGACTGGGTGTGGGACTGCCATATTGTGCTGAAAATGTAAAAAGAAAAAAAAAGTTTGTATTCCTAATATGATAAATGTAGAGGGTAACAGAGGTGTTATAAAACATTGGGGACAACTGAAAACATGTTGTTTTCCCCTGTGGAAAATACTATAATTTGATAAGTAATTGTGATAACAGACCATGTTATTTTTGTGGGGAAACAGGTCATAATGCAAAAAAGTGTGAATTGAACGGTTATAAATGCAACAAAATCGGGCATTTATGGACAGATTGTAACCTAGACAAAAAGGATGAAGAAGTAAACAAAAGTGAGGACAATATACAAACAGAAGAAAGAGCACCAATAAAAGATAAAGATATAGGAAAACAAGATCAGGGTAACAATAAAAATATGGATAAACAGAAAAGTGAAATGGAAGAGAATATAGAAGTTTCTAAAATAAGTGATAAGGAAGATATAAACTAGAAAATAGTGAAAGGTAAAAAAAATCTATTGGTAAGTAAGAGACAGAAAAAGAAACCTTAACGGGAAAAATTTAAGAGAAAAATAGAAATGTAATGGATAATGCAAAGGAGATAAATTCTTCACATTTGCATAATATCTGGTAAACTACAACAGAGACATAATAATTTTAGAGTGCTTTCAGCAACTGTAAATAGTGTCAAAAATATAAGTAAAAGAATGGGCATTTTAAATTGGTGCAGTAAGTGTGATGTTAACATAATAATATTGGAAGAGAAGATACAAGATTTTTGACACAAGAAGAGATTACAAACAATGACATTTTGGAGAAGTGATACAATATGGAATTTAGAAAAGGAACCATCTTCAGACTTAAATTGTACTTTGTAGAAAGTCAGTGAAAATACTGAATTAACACTGGTAATGGTGGGAAGATTAAATATTGTAGATATTAGATGGCATAATTGGGGATACAGAATTACAGCATTGTATACTTTTGTTACAATAAAGTAATGGAAATTTTATTTCATAAAATTCTGGACTACGTAGTAATTAATATGAATATAACATTAATGGGAGATTGTAATTGTGATTTGAGAGAAAAATGCATTTCATAAAATTTTGGATGATGTAATTAATATGAATATAAATGGGAGACTGTAAATGTGATTTGAGAAGAAAATTTATTACATAAAAATTTGGACTGTGTGATAATTTAATATGAATATAACATTAATGGGAGATTTTAAATTGTGATTTGAAAAAAAAGAAGGTGAGAGGAAATTATGTTAAGAAAAATTTTGAAGTTATAAAATGTGTCAGTTTAAAGATTTGGAATAATAACTTGCAGACATATAGCTGTGGTACATATAAGATGGAAATGCATTATTTTATTATATCACAATGTTTAAATATAGCTTTGTAACAGGCTTTTCAGAACACTCAGCCATTTGGATAGAAATACAGGAAAATAATGAATGCATTACATTAGAAAAAGGAATAAAAAGAATAAATGTAAAAACAAATAAGCATCTGTTTATGGAAAGATCACATTTCCACCACAGTGTGTCGTAAAAACTGGTCTGATTGGTGGTTAGCTTTGAAAGAAAAATATAAGATTTTTTTTTTTTAGAATGGCAGTCAGATGTAAGAAAAGTAGAGAAAATAAAACTATAAAACAATGTGCATGGATGCTTTAAAAGCATTTGGAAAGGAACAATTTGGAATATTACATAACAGAACAGAAAATTTATGAAAAAATCAAGAAAAAATAAAAAAGTATTTAGGCAAAGATATTTTTGCAAGGTAAGTATCAGCTTACTAGAGTAACAATTATGGAAGAATATGACATCAGTAATAAAATTAACAGTGTTTGTTATTCTGTATATAATAAAAATAGAATTTTAGTGAATGGATGGTTAAGCAAAGAAATAGATATAAACAATGGCATACATCAGGGGTGTCCTATGAATAGTATTTGCATTAGTTATGAACATATTAGTCAGAGATATAAATTTACACAGGAGAGATGCTTCTTACAATACTACTGAAGGTATAAAATTTTCAGTCTTGTTTAATTATGCAGACAATATTACAGGTATGACTTTAAATAAAGAAAAAGTAAAGGATTGGGTGATATAGTAAAAATAGGAGGAGTATCTTTCTCAATGAAGGAAATCCCTGTGTTAGGAGTAAGATTTGGGGACAAAAATCTAATTGAGGAACAATGTAATGTAATAGGATACTAGATGAAATAAAGGAGTGTTGTTCTTGGAAAATATACAAGCTCTCATTTAATAAAAAGGGTTTATTTGATTAATTCAGTTATGTTGGAAAATATTGCCTATTTAGCTAGTTTCTGTAATATTGCCAATAAACTATGAAAAGAAATACTACAAGTAAATGTTTTCTTTTATATGGGGTTCAAGACTGAATCCAGTGAAGAGGAGAGTCTTATACATAGGTTCATAGGTTCATACTAGGCTATCTGCCCAAGGGCATTTACAAGCCTAGCCCATAGTTTTGTGGCTTACGCCACCCCTTTAGTATGGGGAACTATACCCATTATTTTGCTGTGCCTCTGTCGAGCAGTGACACTGAGGTAATCCCTGGGGTATATCTGCGATCTCCCATCCATTGGTCATGATTTCTCTTGAACAAGGCCAGCGAGGTGCTCTGCCTCACATATACCGGGATTTTGTTCCACAGCATAGGGAGTCTTTGGGTGATGAATCTATCCCTCCAGCACGTCCTATTAATAGCCGTGTCGAGGTTTAAGTCTCCCGCCCTTGTGGCTCTGACGGATCTAGATTTTTTGAGGTTAAGCATATTCATCAAATCTGGGTTTGACATGGCCTTGTATGTCAGGCAAAGGTCACCTCTGAGCAAGCGGTGGCGACTGAATAGAGCTGGAGTTCTTTCAGTCGGGCAGCATAGGACATATTTTTGAGACCCTTTATCCTTTTGGTGAGGAACTTTTGTGGCCTCTCCAGCTGCTGCAAGTGTCGGGTCAGATACATTCCGAATGGGGCATTGTACTCAATCATTGGTCTGATGAGTGATGAGTATAGGGAGACTATGACCTCCCTTGATCTAGATGTGAATCCCTTCATGATAAGGTGGGCAATGTAGAAGGTCTTCCTAACTACTTTAGCTACATGGGTGTCGAATGACAGGCTACTGTCAACCTGGGTCCCCAGGTCCCTGATAACTTCTTTTGTGCTCAGTGGATTGCCACCTATATGGTAGCTAGGGGTAACCTTGTTTTTCCTGAAGGGTATGACTATGCATTTTTTGGCATTTAACTTTAGGCCATGGCTCTGCCACCAGTTATCCGTTTCTGTGAGACCCTTCTGAAGGATATCTGTGTCAGATGTGTTTTCGACTATGGCGCCCAGTTTGCAGTCATCTGCAAACTTTGTCAGCCATAACCCTCCTGTGTTTGCTTGTACTTCGGAAAAGTAGATGCCAAACAAGAGTGGGCCCAGGACTGAGCCCTGTGGGACACCACTTGTGACAGGCTTTGAGTCTGACATGGCGCCAGCAACTCTGACCCTGTGGGTTCTGTCACTCAGCCAGTTTGCAACCCATCTTGTGATGTATGGGTTAACATTTAAGCTGATGAGTTTTTCAATGATACCCGAGTGGGGTATTGTATCGAAGGCCTTCGCCAGATCGAGGTAGGCTGTATGGACTGCCTTTCTCTCATCAATGGCTTTGGTGACTGTTTCGAAAAAGTCAACCAAGTTTAAAAGGCATGATCTGCCTTTGACAAAGCCAAACTGGGTTGGATCCAAAGTCTGCAAATTCCCTATGTCTTTATTTATGAGGTCCTTTATGATCCTCTCCATGGCTTTGCAGATAAGGCTTGTCAAGCTAATGGGCCGGTAATTTCCAGGGTTGGTGGAGGCACCGCCTTTGTGAAGTGGGACCACAGTCGCAGTGCGCCACTCCCTGGGTACGTATCCAGAGGTGAGACTATGATTAAACAGCTGTCCTAGCTGTGGGTTTAATTCCTCGTTGAGTTTGTAGAGCACACAGCCGGGGACACCATCAGGTCCCATTGATGCTGTGTTTTTTGCTTTGGAGAGAGCAGTTCTCACTTGGGCGTTAGAGATGTTTGGGGGGCTGCAATCGTTTGGTATAGATATCTCTCCTTTTGGGGAGGGGGAGAAGTTTGCACTGAACCTGTCAGCCAGTATGTTGGCAATGTCTGTAGGATCAGTAATCTTCACATCATTTTGAACTAGTTCTGAGCATATCTGGGAGTTTCCTCCCAGGTTTCTAACATAGCTAAAGAAGGCCTTATGATTGTCTTTTGAGTCTTTAGCTATTTTTCTCTCAAAATTTGCTTTGGATGATTTTATGAGAGCTCTTAGTTTTTACTTATAGTGATCAAAGGTGTCTTACCTTTTAAGGATTTTGCTCTATCTTGTAGTAGCTTCCTCCTTTTGTTGTAGAGTTTGTTTATGGCTGGGGTCCACCAGACTGGACGCTTGCCTTTGGTACAAAGAGTCTTTGTTTTGCTTGGGATTGCCTTATCCATGCAGTCCTGCAGGTGCTGGTAGAAGGCATTTGTAAGTGATTCAGCGGCTTGAATACTGTTTTCCACGGCTCGGGGCCTTAAAGGAGACCACACTAGTCTTTAGAAGTGTGAAGTCGGCTTTCGAGAAGTTCTTTACTGTGGTCTTTTTATTTCAGGTGGGGTGGGATGAGGACCTCCAGCGAGATTAGTTTGTGATCTGATCTCACCAGTGAGGGGTATACTTCCGGTGTTGAACATTGTGCTCCCATGTTCATGATAAAGAGATCAAGTATGTTTTCTCCTCTTGTGGGGATGGTGACTAGTTGTTCCATGGCATTTGAGTTTATGAATTCCAGGAACTTTTGGGCTAGGGTGTTTGGGCTTGAGTAGTGTTCCCAGTCTATATTAGGGTAATTGAAGTCACCTAGTATGATGGTGTTTGGTGATACATTTATCCCCTCCAGTGTTTTCAGGAAGGCCATGTGAGGTTCCTGAGTTTGTGAGGGTGGCCTGTAACATGCTACAATTTGCAGAGCAGTCTTGCCTATGGTTAATTGCACCTGGATGGTCTCTGATGCATCGTGCGTTGCCACCAGTCTTGAGGTGTGGGTGTCCTTGATGAATATGGACAACCCCCCTCCTTTCTTGGTATTGTCCGGATTTTGGGGCCGGAACGCATGATATGAGGTAAAACCTAGTGTCCTCTCCTGCTCAGCTGGTGAACCTGGGAATATTGAGGCAATGTTACAATTGCCTCATGCACACAGACAACCCTCTCCTCCTCCCACAAAACACAAATACATGCGAGAGATGCAACTATACGGCCAAACTGGAGGCTGAGCTCTCTCAACATAGGACTGGCAAGACCAGTCAGGAGGAGAAGGTTACCACACACACTATAGACCCAGTCTCACATAGTACCATCACAACCTCAAATCATACACATAAACACACAAAGACATACTCGGAGGCTCTGATCAAAAATCTACCAAAACAGCAGAGGCCACCAAAGCAGACACCCAAACAACCACTACCTCAGAACACAACACCTGCAACACATAGACCTCACAGTCAGAGTGTCAAACAGTCACAGCCCATAAGGCCAAACACAATGCCAGACACACTAGTCATTGGTGACTCCATAGTCAGACACACTGACGTCCCGCTCACCAGACTGAGTAAGGAGAGAGTCACAGTAAGCTGCCTGTCGGGCGCTAGAATCCGCCACATAACGCAAGCACTCAGGTCTCTCAACAGCAGGTACAAATATGACTCAGTCATTGTCCACGCTGGTGTAAACGACCTGAGACGTACCTCCTTGGACTACATGAAAAGAGACATTGAGGAGCTCTCTGATTATGTAGCCCAGGCAGGTATGACCCTGACCTTGAGCAGTATCCTAACCTTCACCAAGAATGATGCCACAATACAGAGATAAGATGATCAGCTTTAACAATTGGCTTAAACTCTGGTGTCATTCAAAGGGGACCCAATGTCTGTCTGCCTGGGATGACATGCTGGACAAGCCACGCTGCTTCGCAAGGGACGGCTTGCACCTGTCACCCCTGGGATTCCGGATATTGGCAAAGGCTCTTGCCACCCCCATAGTGCCTTTTTTAGGCAAGGCTCAAATTCTAAACCTACCACCCTAGAACACAAAAAAGGAAAAAAACTAAGGGTAATGCTGCTCAATGCCAGAAGTCTAAATCTCAAAATGCACTTTTCGAGGCCCTTCTCAGTATGGAGAACATCGATGTCTGTGCTGTGACAGAAACCTGGTTCAAGGCTCCTGAGAGCACTGGGAGGGGTTAGGATTAATTAACCCAGTTGCTTATGCTGCTTCTTTGAATTAGTATAACATTTTGTTCTGAATAAATTATACAAAAGAAAAGCTGGTAGTAAATTAATATAAGCAGCATTGGGATATATTAAAAAATTAAAAGAGGAAAAGCACATTTAAGTGAAACAGTGAGATGTTGTCAAGAAAAATGCTTTATAGAAAAAAAAATAGTGAAATACAAAATGAGAGAAAAATGCGGTAAAAATATTATGATACAATATTATTATGTTAATCCTTAGGCTGAGCTAGCGAATGAAAAAGTTAAACCTGCAAGAGTATGAAAAGTATGGTGTAATAAACAAGTAGAATGTCAAGATTTTTATGGAGATTAGTGATTAAAAACTTACCAGTAAAGGGAAATATACCAAAGAAAAAAATCAGTGAAAGAGTTTAAGAAGAAACTGTGGAATATGTTTTCTTACAATATATAAAAGAGTTGCAAAACTGAGGGAAAGTAGCATAAAGAAAATTTCTTTGATAATATAAAGAAGGTAAATAAAATATATACGGATACAATTATGTATGGATATTATAGACATAAAATAAGGACTATATTAGTAAAATGGATAAAATATTATTTTATGTTGCGTGGACTATTTGGAATGAGAGGCTAAATGAAATCATGTTTAATGGTAAACAAAGACTAGCAGTCATTTTAAGAAAAATTAAATGGCAGTTGTAGAAAAAGGAGTGGGGTTCAAATAAAATAACGAAGGTTTAATATAATCATAAAAAGTAAGACATCCAAGATTCTATTACAATAATGAAAAGGGATGGAAATTTGTATACTGCATACATTTGTAAATATTTAAATATGTAAATATGCAAATAGTTTGATACATGATGTTTTTAAACAAAGAATGCCTACTCTTTCAATAGGTGCCATGGAATATTTTGCTTCCACCAACTCAAGCAGATCAGACCACAGTTTAACATCGCATCTGAAGGATGACACACTCAGGACTGCAGTACCCCCACATATGCCGCACCGCAATGTCAGCAATCCAGCCACCTGATAAGGGAATAGGACACACAGCCTACTGCACCAAAGACCAGTGTGCTGTCTGTTGCACCACTGATATTGTTCTATTTGTAGTATGTAACTGTCCTAAAACACATGCTCACAGCCTTAGCTATCTAAAAGGACATACAAAGAAAAACTACCTAACAAAGAAAGTCACAGAAAGGATCCTATTAATTAAATTACATTCATTGCCTGTGAACATCTAGCTGGGAATAAAAATTTTCACAAAAGTAACAGCACTGAAAAATAAAGTATACAATGGATTAGCAATGAAGAAAATAAAAAATCTAATAAGAAGAATCTCGAACAGACAGAGAGCCAAGAAAGACAGAGAGAAAGAGAGGCAGACAGAAAAATACAGAAACGTATGAGTAAATTTAATTCAATGAAAATGAAATGATGGCCAAATTCTAACTGGTGTAGATTTTCAGGGATAAAAAATGATGGGTTTTACCAGAGTAGCCAGTACAAAATGCAGTACTCTACTGTTAACCTGCTATAATTTATGTTGGTGGGACAGGAGAAGACTTGTAAAAAGGCATGGAGAATATAGCATAGCTGGAAGAAGGTAGGAATTAGCCATAGACAGCCTGGCATTAGATGACAGAAATGTTCCTTCTTTATATATAAGTTTTGGATTAGTTCAGATCACCACACTATTAACATGTTTGCTGAATTTTAGTCAATTACCAATGATGTAGCCAAGCAGTTTAATTGAACTGACTTCTTCAACTGACAAGAGGTTAAGGAAGATTGTATGACGATGGGAAGGTGAATAATCCAAGGTATCATCAATAGCAGAAGCAATGGAAAAGGCAAAGAAAACAGACTGGAACTTAATGTAGGAAAATAGCATAGACTTAGCCTTAGAGGCATTTAGGTGCAACCCTATAGCTGCTATGAGTGAAAGCTATACTGGAACAAATTTAAGAGCAATGTCAGTGAATACAATAGTTGAGCCATGTAAATACTGAACTAGCAGTTAACCTTCACAATAGTTAATTAGACAAATGTCAAGAGTTTTTCTTTCTTGTTGAGCTGTTAATTCAAAACAAGGTTAATGGTTTGTACACTGGATGCTTATGTGTTTGAAACTACCTTTCTAGTGAAAGGGGAGAAAAATTATCCCAGGGAAATGAGGTACTGAACTCTCCAGATGTTCCTTGTTGGTTCAGAGCAGTGACAACCACACAGAATGTGGGTAGTCATAGGTTCACTCCCAAGACAAGGGTCAGAGTTTTCCTTTCTTGTTAAGTTGTTTATGTAATATGTATGAATATACAAAACATTCTTCCAAAAAGGTATGTCACGTTAACAGTCTGACACTTTGATAAGACTAAGGCTCCACTTCTAAAAAAACAAAATGTCATCTCTGTTATGGAACAAGAAGTTCCCACTAGGTAACTCTTCTCAAGACAAATGTCCCAGGGAAAATAAACAATTCCAGAAGTCTCTC
This sequence comes from Protopterus annectens, assembly GCF_019279795.1. NCBI lineage: Eukaryota > Metazoa > Chordata > Ceratodontiformes > Protopteridae > Protopterus > Protopterus annectens. The sequence continues at coordinate 1,833,470,593 of NC_056737.1, read as the reverse complement.
TCTCTCTCTCTCTCTCTGTGTAAAACTATCTGGCATGAAAGATTACAAAGGGACCTAGATGGTCTCAGACAAACATACAGAACACATAATTCAAAAGTAAAAGTTAAAGCAGAAACTATAACCATATAAAAGTATGTTTGTGGATGTTCTTTTAACTTTATCATTATAGTGTCATAAAATATTTAACAAAAAATGTGCTTTCCTGTACAGATTATTCTACTATACTTAAATATCTGTGTAACATTATTCACAATGATTTCTCAACTCCAACCACACTAGCAAATAAGAACATTTACCGTATCTCTTGCTCCATGAAATTCTCTGTGTCATGCTGTTACAAAAGAAGGAAACACATAAAAGTCAAATTCAGGAGATAACACATGCTCATTAGACATGCAATCTTAGCAGCAACAGAAAAAAAGGGGTTCCAGCCATGCCCTGCAGTGTTATTCTATGACTTCATATCCTTTACGGAGTCTGTAAATTCTAGCCACTTTGCTAAACACAGACCATCTCTCCTCTGCTGGAAAGCTTGCTTTCAGTTCCTATGTTTTCCACACCCAAAATATAACACAGTCTGCCTAACTTAATTTACAGTAAGCAGTGAAAGTATCAATAGGTTTTGAGCGAACTCAAGGGCCTGCAGTTGACTCACTGTGGCTGACCACAATGAATGCTGAAAGGAAACTAAATGAATATCATAAATTCATCTTGTTGTTGGGAAGCAAAATAAAATGATCTTAGTAAATGTCAGTTACAAAATAAAAACATGTCATTTTTCAGGATAACAGAAAGTTACTAACCTGTTTGCACTACATCTGACTACATATGGTGAGGTACTAGCACCTCAGTTTCTTAGTTCCCTCAGTTCTTCATCGGAAATACCATATCTTATTTTTGAGGGGCAGGGTACAAAATGGATTTGTTAGAGCCATTACAAGCTACAGTAACTTGCTTAATTGCTCTGGGATACAGCCATTAGTGGCACTGTAAAACTAGCTGGCATGAAAGATCACAAAGGGACCTAGAGGTCTCAGGCAAACATACAGAACACATAATTCAAAAGTTAAAGTGCTACAACAACTAATTTGCACGGTCTGTAGTTTGATCCTGAATGTCTGTGCAAAGACTGCATGCTTCCCACTGCCACATGGATATCCTCCCAGATGATGTGCAGGTTTACTGGAGAGTTGAGATGTCAATAATTGTCTCTGTTTATTTTATTTGAGTCTTTAATTACCTAATATATACAAATATGAACACACACAAACATATATAGATAGATAAATAAATACATATATAGATAGATATACCTATATGTACATACACACACACACATATTTTTATAGTGTATATCATGGACAGAAGTAGGTTAAAAAAAATAAAGAAAACAACTGAGTGCACAAGTCCCAGCTTAAAAAGTACCCAAAGCTGGTAGGTGCACTAGTACCAGGACTGGAAAAAATGACAGTGTAGAATCCTAAAGACATGGAAATATTCCTACAATGGGGTTAGGCCACACCCAGGGGGAGAATGCCCCCCCGTTGTAGAAGGAAGTAGAAATCCACAAAAAACGATGAGCCAGAAAAAGAGCTATACAAACGATAGAGTAGATTATTGAGGATAAGAAAGAAACTGTATTGTTGCTACTATGCAAAAAGCCCACAATTTCCTGGCAAAAGATATATGAAAAGATTAAGAGAGAAATTAGAGGAAAGAAAAATACTTTCACAAGAAAAATTGTCAGAAGCTTCAAATAAAAATTTGTATTCATTAATACAACAGATCTGTGAAAACACTATATAGACCAAGAAACCTTGTGCCATTTGGAAAAAAGCGCAACTGACGAAGTGCGACAATTTAAAGAAAGAACAAAATTTAGAGATGTTTAAAGGGTATAAAAAAGAAATATGGACATGGGAAAGAAAGAGATCTGAAGATCAGGATTTATCATGCACTATCTCAGCTAACAAACTAAAAATATCAGCACATGTAGAAAAACGTAGAAGATACACAGATAAATATAAAGGAAAATTACAAAGTAAACAATTTATTAATGACCCAAAAAAGTGTTATAGAGAATTGGGAAACAATGTAAAAGGAATTGAAAGACCACCAAAAATAAGAAGAAATAGATACATTTTGGAGAAGTAGTTATGAAGATCCTGTGGGACATAACAAAGATGCTAAACGGACAGAAGAAGTAAATGAAAGACTAAGAAGCTTCAAATGTACAGGATATGAAATGGGATGAAGTAACAGCCAGAGAGATTGAAACAAAGTTAAGAAAAGCCTCTAAATGGAAAACCCCAGGCCCTGATGCAGTACCTAACTTCTGGCTAAAAGTATTAACATCTTTGAACAAAGATTTAGCCATGAATAAGGGCTATCGATATGCGCAACCCAAACACACACTAGCCTTACTAACAACAGGAAAAACAATGCTCCTACTTAAGAGTGAACCTGCAATCTACCCTAAAAATTGTAGACTAATAACTTGCCTTCTGATGACATATAAACTATACACTGGAACTGATGCTGACAGAGTTTATAGTCATTTAGAAGAAAACTCAATTATGGCAATAGAACAAAAGGGTAATAAAGAAAGTCATATGGAACAAAGGCGCATTTGTTATCAAATAATGTTATAGTGGAGAATTGTAAAAAGGGGAAGAATCTAAGTATGGCATGGATAGACTACAAAAAAGCATTTGACAGTATGCCACGTTCATGGATAAAAGAGTGCTTAAAAAAATAAGGTACACCTCACACTGATAAACTACATCACAGAGACCATGAAACAGTGGCAAACCACTTTGCAGTTAAGCCATGATAAAGGGCAAATTATTATTCCAGGGATAAAAATCCAAAGGGGGGTATTCCAGGGTGACTCTGTCACCGCTACTCTTCTGCCTTGCCCTTAATCCACTAAACTGTCTACTTAACAGATTAGGTCATGGCTATAATTTCGCTCCCAGAAAGCAACAAAGTGTAAAGATTTCTCATTTTCTCTTTGTTGATGATTTAAAACTGTATAGCTCATCAGATGAGGAACGGAAAGCAAAACTTTTTCAGACTATATAAGAATGACATTTGGTCTTGATAAATGTGCAAAAGCAACCTCTAAAGCAGGAAAGCTGCAGCACCAACATCAGTTTGGGACAAGAATGTGATATAAAAGAACTTGAGCAACAGGGAGCGTATAAATATTTGGGAATTGATGAAGGATCAACAATAAAACATAAACAAATGTGAATAAAACTCAGTAAGGGATATTTTAGAAGACTTAAATTAATCCTGAAAACAGCATTGACATCTAGAAACAAAGTTCAAGCCATAAACCAACTCGCTCTTCTTGTTCTAACTTGCAGTTTTGGAGTGAATGACTGGCCCCAAAAAGTGTTGGACAGATTAGACAGAAAAACAAGAAGGATGCTCCATGTTCATCAAATCATTTATAAAAATCAGTTCATACCAAGATTATATATTCCCCGTTCCGAAGGAGGTATGGGCTTCTTTGAAACTGATCAGCAATCATGGGAATGCATACATATCTGCTGACCTCACAAGACCCAAACATACTGAAAAAGTCTTGAAACATGAGGAGAAAAAAATCTAACCAGACATCCCTTCTTGGTCTAGCAGAAGCATATCAGCGTCATGTGGGAATGGAAATCAAACCAGAAGTAGATAAAAATCAGTCAGCAATTGAATGTGCCAAACACAAAAGAAAGAATATAAGTGAAGGATCAGAAGACAAGGCAAGAAATGTGGAAAATGCATAAATATAATTGAAAGTATAGAAAACTTTTGGAACATCCTATGTTGATCAGGATGGAACTCAGAAATGGCTAAGGAGAGGTGAATTCAAACCAAAAGATGAAAGGTTAATATTGGCAGCTCAAGACAGTAGACTACAGACATGCCAGTTTACAAATTCCATAGAACATGTGGGAGAAACAAAAATGTAGGTTTTCTAAAACAGAACTGGAAACAGTTGCACACCTTGTTGCTGATTGTGACATACTAATGGCAGAAGGACTGTACATTGAAAAGCATAATAATGTGGCAAGACTGTTGCACTGGTGATTGTGCAAACAAATTTCTGTTTTCATGTACAGCACATGTCCGTTGTCAATTCACTTTCAAATGATTACTCTGCACCAATGAAAGCATGCAAGAAAGATGAAGCTATGCAACAGCCTGTTTACTGCCATAATGCACCTGGGCCAGCCACTGTATTTTTATGAAACACAGCAATAGACACTCAATATTAGGCTGGATCCTCTCCCATCCACACCTATGCTTGCAATCTGGTTGCCCCCCTGACTCCCTAAGTGACCATTTCCCCACCTACCTTATTAGGCACAAAACTGACTTATCCAAAAACACCACCAATAAAAATATCTTCCCCCCAAATTTATTTTCCGCAGATACATTCAACTACCTCCTGCAACATTACAACTGGTCCTCCTTGAGACAATTTCCCCTGGATGAGGCTGTTGCATACTTCGACAACTCCTTCCTATATAACCTAGACACCCTTGATCCTATCCATAGAAGACACTGCAAATCCACACCTCCACCCTGGCTAACAAGAGATAGCATAAACACTATTAAACAAAGAGATAAAGCTTGGCACACATATCAAACCTGCAAAACTGAAGCCTCCCTCCACAAATACCCTCAACTGAGCAACCTAGCCAAAAAACAGATTAGATCTGACAAAAGATCATACACCACAATACAACAGAAACATAAAACAACCCACAAAAATTCTGACTATCCATTCAACAACTCTTAAATCTTGGCCAAACCACTACCTCCTCCCCTAGCAATTTAAACCCCAACCTAAGCACAGCAACCCAAGTTAACACATATTTCATTAACTCTATTCTGGACTAAGTTAACAATTACAACAAAGACTCTCCTATCATTCTCTCAATGGCTGACTACCAGCCCAAAGCTTTCTTATTTTAGCCTGCCCCAGCTACTTATATCAAAAAACTCCAACCAAAACCCACTAGACTAGTTGTAGATCAACTCCCAAGTGAATGTCTTTGACTAGCATCAGATTCAATCTCCTACCTTATCTCCATACTAATTAAATCCCTCAGTCATTGAACATAATGTACCAAAACTCTGGAACATTTCCCATATAATACCCCTACACAAAGGTGGTCAATTCACCAAGTTATCTAACTACAGACTAACTGCATTACTCTCCCCTATTAGCAAAATACTAGAAAAATGCATACACTCTCAACTACTGTCCTACCTAATACAAAACAACGTCCTCTCCAACTCCCAACATGGATTCAGACCTAAACACAATATCATCACGGCCCCCAAGTTTCACAAACATCATCAACCACCATAGAAATAGTAACCAACTCATCTCTTCCATCTTCTTGTATATGTCAAAAGCATTTGACACTGTTATCACATCAAAAACTACTACTTGACTTAGCATTTATCCATCTCTCTCTCTCTCTAGCTTCCATTACCTGGTTTCACAGCTATTTAACTGACCGACAACAATCAGTTATATGGAACAATGAAATCTCTACACTTCTACCTATCACTATAGGAGTCCCACAAGGCTCTATTCTCAGCCCCCTACTGTTCTCCATCTTTACAAACAGCCTCAGCTCCAGCTCTCCTCATGCCCCAATTATACCATATGCAAATGATTCCACTGTCATCTGCACAGCCTCCATCCTACCAGACCTCCTAAGACTTGCATTACACACATTGTATGCACATTTATATATTCTGTATTAAGACAATGTAAATTTAAGAATATTTTAATAAACTACCCCTACTATTTGAAAGTACCATGGCTCTTTCACAGCTATCCAAGTCATCACCAACTCAGGCAGATGGAACCTTGGCTCAACATCTCATCCAGGAGGTGGTATTTTAGTACTGCAACACCACTACCACCCCCCCTCCCAACACACATTAAACTACAACATCAGTATCTGGAAAATAAATCTTAATTAAATTGTATCTTCAGATTAGAAACTATGGTCTTTTAATGCTTCCAGCACCAAATGCAAGTGTGCTCCCTGTTTGAGACATTCACACTATGACAAAATGTGTCTTTTATACATGGGGGAACATGGTGTAAATTCATACTGAGGCCAACTTTCAACAAAAACCTCAAAAAGAGAGAATCACAAAAATGAAACCTAACATTTTTTATCTGATCATCATCACTGTGTTGGAAGCAGACATAAGGAAGCGGATAGATAGTGTGAATCACAAGCATCATCTCAGTACTGTGAGGCAAGGGCAGGACACAGAGCTAAGAAAGAAGCAGAAATCTGGGAAGGGATAATTCAGTCAACTGGGCATCTCAATGGCAAAGACTACTGACAGCACAAGGAACTAACGTTGACTGAGGCACTGTGGGGGTAAACTAACAAAGTGAGTCTTGGCAAATAAAGTGTCTGTGTAAAGGTATAAATTAGTCATGTCAATGAGTACCTGCAACTTAGGGTACTGTGGCTAGGTTACTAATGGACCTCTGAATCAACAGCCTAGAATTAACCTATGAAACCTGAGATAGAAGCATGGTAAGATGAGTTAGTCAAAAGAAATAAGGGCGTGGTCAGACTGGCTGGTACCAATCTCCTTTTGTTAACTATAAACTTTTAAAGATGTAGTCTCCATTACACTGGCATAACATTTGCTCTTTAAGCAGGATAATTCATTTCTCAAAGCTAAATTCAGCTACATCATTCTTAGCTACATCATTCTTAGCTACTTCTAAAGAAAGTGCAAGGTTGCCGATTTCAGCCCAGAGTACAAGAGTTGATCAGTACTGGCCTTATAAACTGAACTGCACACTAATGCAAGAGATCAGCATACATCTGATGTTGCTGAAAAACTGATGGATGTCCACACATATTTCACACATATTTTCGTCTTGAAAGAAGTTTGTCTGCTACGTGGCCTAATGCTTACTACTTTTGTCTTCCTTTTCATTTCATGATGTAGAACATGCCTTATGAGCAGCCATTCCAGTTCGGAAAGTTGCATTCAGCTCTGTCATGCTACTAAACTTCTCATGAACAAAATTACACAGCCATAGACTTTGGTTCTAAATCTCCATTGCAAATAATCATGTTCACTATACAATACTAGTCTTCAGAGGTAAAAATGTTAATTTATGTTGCAAATTTGCAAATATCCAATAATTATAATACTGTGAGATGTCTGCAAGTTGTTTAGCACAGAATGAATGAGATGGGAGTAACACTAAAGAAAGGAAGTTATATATGATGACAAGATGTATGCTACCTAGCACTTGGCACAGGAGGATGGTCAATGAGCTAATTCCCGTGATCCAGGGTTTGATTCACTCAGCCCTGATTTGCCTACTGTGGGACTCTGCGTCACAACCACAGAGTGTTCTCAGGTTGTCCTTAATGAGACACTTGTGTCCAATGGGCTTACCTAAGTAACTCACGAATAAAATAAAAATAAAAAAGGTGTGTGGTATAATATGGAAATAAAGGCAGGTAAAATTGCCAAGAAAGGGGCTTAAGGTTATCCAACAGACTAATTCAGCTTTAAAGACAGAATTCAGAAAACAACTAAAAAATGAAGCAATATTACTTTTTTAAATGTTTAGATCATTGCAGAAAAGATTACTAGAGAGTACAGAGACTACCGGAGAAAATAATAGCCTAAGGAAACAAGAGATCAAACTAGCATGCAGAAGGAATTATTTAAGGGTACTAACCTGAAAGAAAAAGTTAGGCAAGAAGAGTGGGTAGGCAAATATAAATACTAGGTAAAAGAAACACACAGAAAACACTCAGGGGATTTTATTATGATAATGCACCAGGACCTGTAGTTTACCCCATGGTGTTGGCTAAACAGGCAGATATGCTTAGTAGACTGCTCTGCTTTCTCTCTCTTGTTTACTAGAGTGGTGAGAAAGGACTGAAAGAGTATAGCACAGGTCCACTCTGAAACAGATAGGTCCAAAACAGACTGTATAACGACAAGATTCATCAGCTTTATCTTCATCTCCACAACAAATTCTGCAGGGCATGCTCTAATAAAGCTGGTTGAAAAAACAAAGTGTGCAGAGATGGTGTCCAAACTGGTGGGAAGAAAGGAAATAAAGTAGGTGAAAAGAGACACAGGGTATCAGCTAGAAGGAGTTGTTACACAAGAATCCAGTGACCAGTGAAGCATCTCGAGATCTTGTGTCGGCATCAATCCTGTTTTACACATCTGTATGTCATTTGGTGCTGAGGGTGGCACAGTGGAACAGTAGATAGTGTTGTTGCCTCACAGCAAGAGGTTTCCTGGTTCAGTTCTCAGCTTGGGTGCCTTCTGTGTGTAGTCTGCATGTCCTTCCTGTGTTCTTTTGGGTTTCCTCCCACATTCCAAAGACATGCAATGCAATAGGTGGATCGGATAATCTGGACTGGTCATAGGTGTGAGTGTGTGTGCAAGTGTGTGGTGTGGAAGAATTACCATGGGAGGGCTAGCCACCCAGCAATGTAAACCTTGGCTCTGGATGACTGTCACTTGTTGAAGTGACACCCTGACCCCATGTGCAAAAATGGGAAAAAGGGGGTTGTGGATGGATATAGTTGTATAAAGAAACGTGGAAAGCTGACGGAACTTGGATTGGGTAAACCAGAGCACCCAGAAGAAACCCACATGAGCACAGGGGGAACATGCAAACTCCACACAGAAAACACAACAGCCAAGAATCTCGCCAGGAAACTTCTTGCTATGAAATACTTTGGGGAAAAAGGATCACAAATTAAAAGATGACAGCATTATTGGTTCAGTGGATGCAGTTTTAATTCCTGAAAACTCCATTCTTTTCTTTTTTAAATTAAGGATGCATTTAACAAACCAACAAGTCTGGTTTTAAATTTCATTTACTAATCAAATATATAATCCTTAAATATGTAAAAAATGTGCATAGAACGTACTGTATAATCCCCGATTCTTTGTTTTGGACTTGAGATGACTTGTAGAGAGACTATGTTAAATCTCAAAAGCATAGTTCTGTTTACTAGGTATTGTTTTAAATAATAGCTCTTATAGCTGGGTGTCTGACTCAAAACTCAGTCCTCACCATTTGGGCGGTTGCAATAGCATTCTGACTGCAACTACTTAAAAATAAATTTGTCTGCATTCTATAACTTCTAATATCCTAAGGATATGTTGTGGCCCTCCCTGCTTATATTCTTCTGTAATGCCTCCTTACATAAACCAGTTAGGAAAAGTCCCTGAAAGGATGACTAAGAACCAATAGATAGTAATTCCTTGCAATTATATCTGCTGCATCGCTGAGATACTGGCAGCTTAATGTGCCTGGCAATTTAGCACAAAGGATAAGGAAGGGATGAGCTTTTCACAAGTTTCATTTTGTAGTCCTAGGTTTAAGTCCATCCGTCTCCATTTGCTAACTAAGTGTCTCTGAGCAAATCACTTAACCACATTTTAACAGTGATTCCAGGTTATCCATGCAGAGGTGTTTTTGCCTAGTTGATTTACTCACTTAAATATATACAATGAAATAAATGCCTTACCCTCCTGGACAGAGAGACACTGTCACTTGTGTATAATGAAAGCATCATACAAGTTCCTACACACACTGTAGCTGCAGAGTGCCACACATCCCTGTCCTAAAACTCTCATTCCCCCATTTTGGCCCTGGGCAGACATACATTATACAATGGCCATGTAGCCACAGACAGGTATCTATACGTTCTGTGTGCAATGTAAGCTGGTACTGTACTGCTCCCTCTCCCCTTGATGGACATTTTACAAACAACAAGAATGGTAATGTGAGACCTGTAATAATGATCCCTATTGTAAGTCCGAAACCTGTAATTTCAAGGCCTAGAATTATAAGAAAAAGAAAAAAAACAGCAAAACTAAAGAAGAGTGAATGTCAACAATCACTGTTCTCCTGTTCTTTAAAGTTATATTTTGTAGACAGCAAGCTCCAGCATTCGAACTCTTAGCTCACCATACCTTGGAGAAAACAGATTACTAGGCTAATGGCTTCAGGGGACTTTTTAAGCCTAGCCATGCTTTCTCAAATGTATCTGACATGATTTGACACCCCAGGGTAATTTAAGGGCTAGATACAGACAACAATGGGTGAGCAAGCATTTACAGGCTGCCTCTGACCATAAGAGGCATAGGTGACACACTGGGGTAAATTTTTGATTCCCATCCACTGGTCCAATTTACACTTTGATTAGGGAAGAACTCTGCTTTGCATGGATGCGAAAACTGTTCTGAAGAAGGGGTAGTCTCTGAGGCCTATATCTGTCCCTCCAATGTGTCCTATTTATGTTGCAGAAGTATCTCTAGATCAGGTATTGGTGATACTATTTGTTTTGCAGAAATGTCAACAGGAGCATCAATGCCCTGTATTCCTTTTGTGAGGAGCCTCTGTGGATGCTGCAGTTGTTACAAAAGCCTAGTTTAATACATACCAAAGGGTGTGTTGTACTCAATGACGGGTCAAATGTGAAGCAAGTAAATTAGAACAATTATATCCTTAGACTTATAAGCCATCATTTTTCTTACGTGTTATACTACATAGAATTATTTTTTTCACTACCACAGATACATGATGGTCAAAGGTCAGATTACGGTCTACATGCATACCCAAATCCCTGGCCTTTGGGTCTACACTTGGGGTGTATTATCAATGTGGTAATTTCCAGAGGTGGCCATCTTTTCAAAATATACTATTATGCATTTCTTTGCATTGAGGTTTAGGCTATGGCCCTGATACTGGTTATTTGTCTGTGTCAGGCATTCTTGAAGAGTATATTTGTCTTTGGAGGATTTGATGACTGCACCTACCTTGCAGTCATCTAAAACTAGGTCAGCCAGAGGCCCTTGACATTGGTCTCGACTTCAGAGACGATGCCAAAAAAGAAAGGCCTCCATCACTAATCCCTGAGGGACTCCATTAGTGGCTGGCTTCTCTGTGGGGCTAGCCTCCCCTATCCTAACTTCTTGGGTACTATCTGTGAGCCAGCTGGCTATCCATCAAGTACATATGGGTTTAGGCCTAATTCAGTGACTTTAGCTACAATGCCCAAGTGAGGTATTGTGTCAAGTGCTTTAGCAGGTTGAGGTAGACAGTGTTCACATTCTGCCCTCATCCGTGGCTTTAGTGACCCTCTTGAAGAATTATTCCAGGTTGAGTAAGTAAAACCTGCCCTTGACAAACCAAACTACGTTGGATCCAATGTTTGTATGTTTACTGTGTTACAGTTTATCAGTTCCATGATGATTCTTTCCATGACTTTGTATATGAGACTAATCAGACTTATGGGTCTGTTGTTGCCTGGGTCCACAGATGGCCATCCTTTGTGCAGAGGGATAACAGCTGGCATGAAGCCTGTCTGGAGGCTATGGTTGAACAGTGATTCTAGTGGGCCTGCTAGATCATGTTTCATGCTATTTAAAAGACATCCTGAGATACTACCAAGGTTCATCGATGCAGTGTGAGGACCTGCACCCTAGTAATTGTTAAGAGGGTATTTCTAGAGATGTGACTAAGGAGGAAACTGGGTAAAGTTGGAGTTAAATTTGTAATCCAGTAGATTTGCTGTTTTCTCCAGCTTAGTATAGGTGGCTCCATTCACAATTAGTTCAATGCTTTATTGCAAGTTCCTTTGAGGGCGCAGACATAGATGAAGAAAGCTTTTTGGTTGTTGTTTGTCTGTCAGATGATTTTTGCCTCAAATATGGCTTTGTAGACTTGATTGGTCTCCTTAGTTGCTTCTTTAGACCGATAGGAAAATTATTACTTCACTGGGTATATCCCTTCCTACTTTCAGCCATGATTAGCTCGCTATGTATATCCCATCCTACTTTCGGCCATAATTAGCTCGCTATGTATATCCCTTCCTACTTTTGGCCAGGATTACCTCACTATGTATATCCCTTCCTGCTTTCAGCCATGATTACCTCGCTGGGTATATCCCTTCCTACTTTCGGCCATGATTACCTCGCTGGGTACGTCCCTTCCTACTTTCAGCCATGATTACCTCGCTGGGTACATCCCTTCCTACTTTCAGCCATGATTTTCTTTATTTTGATATACAACCTACAGACGTTGGTATTCCACCAGGGTGGCTTGTTTTTTGGGGGGGGGGGTTTGAGGTTCTCCTATGATTATTTTGGGTAGGTTCAGCTGTCTATCTGCAGCTATTTACACGTTTGCACACAGTTTCTTTGAACAGTTCTGCATATGCAGCAGTGTTCTCAGGGACTAAGGAGTTTAGCTGTGGTCAAGAGTTTAATTTTTATTTTAAAAGAGACAGATTTATTCCCAACCTGACTAGTGAGGACATTACATTGGAAGGGGGTTGTACAACATTCTCCCGTGTTTGTGGAGACCAGGACAATAACGCCAGTGTCTCTAGTGGATGTATGGACCAGATGGTTTATGGTGTTTGTGTTGATAAAGACCACAAATCTCTAAGCCTGAATGTTTGAGGTTGTGTATGATTCACAGTTTACACTGGTCGCCCATAAGTATGGCACTGGATTGAATGGGGAGACTCCTCTGCATTTAAGTATGTGGTGTGGGCTTCATGGATCACAGAAGTGGGCCTACAACTTACCAAGATATGGCATGGGACTTTGCTTATGGGAAGTTGGACATGTAGAAGCTCAAGCATGTCATACTGTTTGACCAGCCTTAAGGCGAGTTTGTATTTGATGTACATTGAGACTCCTGCACCTTTTGTCCCTTCCAGGAAAGTAGGTATTCTACATGTGTGGAAGGAATTATAGTCCTGCACTGCTAGGGTGCTCTCCACGGCTTTAAACCATATCTCAATAACTGCACATATGTCAGTATTCTCCAGGGTGGGGAAACGAGAGCTTGAGGGAGGGGGGTCTCTTGTTTAGACTCATGGCACTGAGCAGTAACATCTTTAGATTATCCTGAGCAGGTTTAGCTATGTTGGAAGGATTATCAGGCTTGACAATGCCTAAAAAAACACTATGGGGTGAAAAAGATTTTAGCAAATATTTGAAACCCATATCCTCCTAGGCAGACAAATATTATACCCCCTTCAAATGACACCAGAAACTAAGCCAATGATTAATTTTTTTTTCTGTTTATATTGTGGCATCATCCTTGCAGATGGTAGAATGTGGTTCAGTGCTAGGCTCACAGTGGGACACACAGTCTGAGAGCCTCATCATGCTTCTGTTCATAGATCCCAAGGAGGTCTGTCTCAGGTCATTTGCACCCACAAGTGCTATGATGGAGTCATACTGGTACCTGTGGTTCAAATACCTGAATGCTTGGATAATCTGGTGGATCCTAGCACATAATAGGCAACTGACTGTGACTGTCTCTTTACTCAGGTTGGTCAGTATGTCTGTGTTTCTCACAATGGAGACTCCTATATCCAGAATATTGGGTTGTGTGGTAATACGCCTTATGGGCTTAGAAGCTGAGACACCTTTGTGATGTG
>NC_056737.1:1833434588-1833452088 GCF_019279795.1 Protopterus annectens | reverse complement strand
GAGGCATCACACAATTGAATTTAGAACCATAAGGTAGACTTTCATGTTTTACCGGAACAATGCATGAAAACTGAGGTATCCTGACAGAAGAATTCCAGAAATTCAGAGAATCTGGAACCCCAAGTAGAAACAAGAACCTTGGCAGTTCACATGGAGGGAAAAGAAACTGTAAAGACCTTCTTTATGTTATCTTATTGTTACATGAAGGAAATTGTAGAAGGTGGTGTTATGTGACAGAGTTGATGCGATGTCAGTGTTGTAGCCACATAAAGTCCAAAAGCACCATCAGAAAGAAAGCTTACAAAATGAAGAGAGTTATTCAGTAATTGTATACATGCCAAACTTTGATCAACAAAGTTACTACTCAAAATGTTGTCAGGTTAAACCAGTTCTGCTAGTCAGTTAACAAGTGCCCTATTACAACATTTGCTGATGAGTGCTTTCAGAAGCTAGTTCCCTTGATTTACATACACTTTTTATAAATCTACAGAGAAGCCAACACCTATCAAAGTTTCATATATTCTCTCTTCATGTACTCTGAATATTTCCTATAAATACAGGAAAAAAAAGAGTCAGTAAAACTGAGATACTTCAGCAAAAAATAATTGTATGAATATTACACCAAAATTCCCTGACATCTAACAATGTACTCCTGGTACAATAGTTTCTAAACTTACAGATGAATTAGGGGACATAAAAAAATAAATAAATAAACAGGAAAAAAATAATAAAACAACAAATTCAAGTGTTGCCAGTTGTGCAGCTTCTAATTTGAGTATTACAAAACACACATAAAAGTAATCATGTCAATCTCTTGTTATAGCTGTACTGCTAGTTTGCTAGCAAAATATATTTATTTCAAAACTAGTACTATTAAAGATTAACACCAAATAAAGTATTGAAATAAGCACTATAATAATTTAGCAACTGAAAAATAACCAATGAGGCAAGTGCTGAGCTAGAAAACTTGTACTTTAAAGGAAAGTGCTGTCTGCAAATAAAATCCAGAAAGATCTTAACAGTAAGCTTTGACAGAAGCTTCTGTGGAACAGATACTGCTTTTTAAAATGGCCCCAGATTACCACAATCAACATAGAAGGATGACAACAAAGAAAAAAAAAAACAAGAGGTAGAAAAGTCAGAATAAACATCTACCCACTACATAAACTTGAAATCCATCTGAGTGGACTAGTAGTTAGAAAAAACACAACACTCTTCAGACCCTGCTGTATAAAGCTGAGCAGCTTTTTTTTTTTAATTGTTCAGGGCATTTTTATGACTGCCCAAGGATCTGACATAGATCATGGCTCCTTGCTAATAAGCATTCTTGTTTAAAGACTGCAGACTTCAATTTCAACATGCTGTAATTTTAAAGGAAAAAGAGTCACCAACTATCTTGGTAAACCAACTCTTAAAATAAAATATGCAATTAAGATGTTTGGAGACCAATGAAAATGTGCTGATGCCCGCCAAGATAAGGTATCATAGTGGAGGCCTGATGAGTCCCATAAGATCTGGACATTAACAGTGCAGCTATGTGATGAAATATGGCACAACTCAGCAAGTTTGACAAATGCTTGCATTCTGCCACTTAACTCAAATGATTACAGCTTTATTGATGTTAATCATTTGTATTAAAACACATACATAAATAAGTAAATAAAATTATTTGATAAAAATATATTTCAGAATCAAGTGACTACAGTATGCAACATAAACATTTTGAACCAATGTATTAATGTCTACCATAGATCTATTTTTTGGAGGGGTGTAGTAAAAAAGCTAAGAAAGCAGTTATCTGTTTATTTACTTACTTAGTTACTTACTTACTTGTGAACCAGGTAAGCCCACTGTCCCTTTTCAGGGGAAATCTAAGTGTACTCTTTGGTTAAACGATTTGCTTACACTCGCACAAGAGGTAAATGACAGTGGTAGGAATCAAACTCTGTACCCCAAGTACAGGAAGCAGCTCATTAACAACTCAGAGCTTTAGTCCTCTGCATTAACTACCAGTTATCAGACTGAATGTTAAATTCTACTTTTAGTAATTCTACCCAATTTTGTAATATCATGATAACAATGTTCTAACAATGGGGAGAAAGACCACTTGATATTAAGAAAAAGCGAACAAAAAAAGCTATTCGTTCAGGTTACTACTGCTGCTACAACGTCCAGATAAATTTTTAGTTACAAGCATCACCACAGAATTCAAGTTTGTACACTGTAATATCCCACTTGACTTTAGCATACATAAACTGGAAATGAAATGCCTTAGAGCGGACAGTCTCATTCCTGCAGAGGAACAGTGGTCATCTTCAACTTAACATGGTTAACAAATTCTATAATTAAAAACTATACAAAAGTTATAACAATGGAGCCCCTGCTCAGCTACTGTTTTAATTATTAGAACAAGCAAATCCTCCTAATCAAACCTGCACAAACTCATTCAAGGAAACAGCAGTAGCCCTGCTTCAAAGCACCATACCTGGAAACTTCCAAGTGAAAGGAAAATTGATTAATAATAAATGACAAACTCATTCGCTTGTTTTGATGTTCTGTTAGTCATCTTAAGATCCTTTAAGGATGGATAGTCATTTTTTGACAACTTCACTGCATTTTTATTTGATTGTTAATAATTCTGACTACAGGGTAAGGTCTAGGTCACACAAGTACCTAGAAAGCAAGCAACACTAAGATGAAATGACTGACCACGATACAACAGTTACTTTGAAGCAGAATTCAATGAACCCTCAGCCTCAGGTCTGCTAAAGGTAGCTCATTTGCATTGCAGCAGTTTGATCCCTCAGAAGTACTTTCAACCAATTTATTTTATGCAAACCATGTCAAACTGCATACTGAAATGCATATACTTTAACATAATGTTCTGCACAATTCTGGTACACTATAAGGCTTCATACCTGAGGTAGGGATGTTTTCCACAACTGATCACTCGGTATGTGCCTCAAACTATACCAATTACACCTAACTTCAGTTTGAACAAACATTATTCTAGTTGTACAGGAAAGCACTTGCTTTCTCAAACATGCACTTATGTACAAAAGACAGAAAACATTTTAAATGTAACATGAAAAATGATTCAAGGGCACAAGTGTGTGTGTGTGTGTGTGGGGGGGGGGGGCTAAAGTTGTTTCAAATGCCACTGCTGTGTACTTCACATCTCACTATTCAGGCCATATTAATTAATTCATTCATTAATTTCTAGTTGCTAAACAGACATACACATACACAACAGCAATATGCCTATTTTTGAACTAACCCAGAAATTGATTATGTTATGGCAACATGAAAATTTATTACATTACAGCAAAACATCATAGTAATAGAGGAGGGCCATGAAAAAAAAAATATGAGAAGAAGTAAAATTAACCAAAAACAGCCAGTTACAACTCACACACTCACTAAAACCAATGATGCTGTTTATTTTACAATTATGCAAACTGTTCCTAAGTTTGTGTATTTTCTGTAAACACACATACAAAAACTGAGCACCAACACAAACATGACTAACAGAAAAAAAGTATTTCCTATTAAATCCTCACAAACATGAGTAACACAACGTTTTCATTTCATAGACTGCAACGTCTCCTTCATTCTTTCATTCAGTGATAGCCTGCTTAACCTAGTTCAGGGTTATGGGAGAACTAAAGGCTATCCTAGCCCCCACTAGGCACAAGGCAATGAAACTAATACCATATGGGGTGCTACCAAATTGCAGGATATGCAAACACACACACACACACACACACACACACACACACACACACACACACACACACACACCTTTTTATTTTATTTAAGTTTACTGAGCAGTATACTGATCACAATAGACCATCTGGGTGAAGAAATTCATATACAGAAATAATCAGAACTGATTCAGAAAAGGTACAGTTTACTAGACCATTAAGAAAAATGTGGATTAACTTCAGTAGCAAATAATGTGAAGAAAGCATCAGGTAAGAACAGGGGGTGAAAGACAAGTAATGCAGATGAGGGAGGAGTGAAGATGATGCAGCCAGTCTGATTCATGTCAAGGCGCCAAAGGTAATTTCGGCAAACAGTAAAAAAAAAAAAAAAAAAAAAAAACCAAGGTCATAAACTCCACTGTAAGAGAAAGTAGTTTCTACAAATTGCACTCACTCTTTTTTCTATTTGCTGAAATTAGCTCCATTCATATGACATGGGCGGCCGCGGTGGTGCAGCGGTTAGAGTTGCCGCCTTGGGGTGCCTTCTGTGCGGAGTCTGCATGCCCTCCCTGTGGTCGTGTGGGTTTCCTCTGGGTGCTCCGGTTTCCTCCCACATCCCAAAGACATGCTTATAGGTGGATTGGACACTAAATTGGCCCTAGGCATGAGTGCATGTGTGTGTGTGTGCCTTCTGTGGAAGGTTGGGCTCCGGGCTGGCAACTCGACACTGTAAAAGTCCACTGCCAATTATGGGTGGACAGGTGATCCACTGTGTCGACCCCTAACCGGGAAAAGCCGAAAGAAGAAGAAGAAGACCTCCATTCATATGACATGTTCACATCCAGTGGAAAAGCACCTGCAGTCAGATTCTTGCTGGAAGTATCTTTGAGTTGTGCCATAAAAGTGGGGAAGGCGGAGATTTTTTTTTTTTAGATAAGGGGGAGGGACTCCCAAAGTTTCAGTAAAAGAATGGAGAAGGAGTAGTCAGTACAGTGCAGAGCAGTTTGTTTGGGGGAGGGTCTAAAGTGAATGAATCAAGTGGGAGAAGTTGCAGAGGTTGCAGGAGGAAGTTTTATTATGGAGCTTGGCAACAAGAGGCATGAAGCCACAAGGTTGAAGTAGTCTGTAAAGAAGTGACCCTAAAAGTAGCTCAACTCTGTAGGTGACCAGGAGTAATTTCTGCTCTGTAATACATTCAAAAAAATTTTCAAGACTGTCACCAGTACTACATTTGCTAACCTTAAAAACATTTGATAACATTAATCACTGCTGACTCCTGTCATGTCAGCTACTAGGACGGCGCAGTGGTGCAGCGGTAGCATTGTCACCTCACAGCAAGAGGTTCTCTGATTCAATTCTCGGCTGGGGTTCCTTCTGTGTGGAGTCTGCATGTCCTCCCTGCATTCATATGGGTTTCCTCCAGGTGCTCGGTTTCCTCTCACGTTACAAAGATATGCATCTGGAGTATTTCTCCCCGGGCCTCCACTGAAAATTGGCTTTGTTCCAAGTCAGAGTTTCCCAGTTAACAAATGTTAAATAAATAAATAAAAAATAAAACTAGTCTCAGAATGTTCACCCCACACCTCACACTTATTCTCTGAAATATCAAATCAATTGCAAACATTCAAACAAAACTTAAAAATAAACACCTTTTGACTTTCTTCAATGTCTCAAAACTCTGTTTTAAGACCCCTTACCTTCCCGTTGCTTCATTTTAGTCAATCAAAACCACACTGAGGTGAATAACACTACAGCAATGTCCAGTGGTTGAAATTTAATTTAGTCAAGCGCTCATTAAGTTAAAATATTTTGTCAACTGTGCCACAGTCACATATACCCTATAAAGCACATGTACAAAAATGGAAAAATACATAAACAATTCTAAGTATGCTCCTCAGCACTCACAATGCTGGGGGCTATGCCTTCATACTGCCCTTTACTACATGCAACAATTCTAATTTTGCAGTCCTTTGGGAGTGAGGTGAATGTTAATATGTGTCTCCAAGCAACAGTCATCTAAATGTTGTTTCAACCAGATGAGAATTTGACTTAATGGGATTTTAACCTGTTGTATTTGAAATAATGTGATTCAGCCAGTTGGTATTTGCCCATATTACGTAAAAACCCTTCCTATGTCAGTCTTTGCCAGTAAAGTCTTAGTGCCAATCAAATCCGATGTGAAGAGCAAGTTGTTTTTTGAGCTGGTCAACCAGACACATTTCTGTTATAGAACATTGTAAAACAATGTCTCTAACTTACTACATTACTACCTTCCAAAAAAATGTTGTGTTGACACTGTGCACAGAGAATTTTTCTGGTGACTACCCTGCATAAAGCTATAATATGTGTACAAGTTGTAACACATTCATCACTGCAACATCTTTTATTCAATGATGTATATGAAACACTGTGATAATACTTACTGCTATCAACTGTTTTGTATTTTCTGTACGTGTCAAACTACATCTCTGTACTGCTTTTGTAACTTTGTTCTTGCCTGGAAAGGGTCTTTAGACCAGAGAACCTACTCTATTTAACAAGCAGAAATAAACAGTAAGGTAGTGCAGCCTTCGGAGTCCATGCTAAACTGTCAAAGTGCAAAAGTATGGAAATATAGGCGATCAGTTCTTGTACTTTGAAAATATATTTACCAAAAAAAAAAATACAATAGATCAAAACAGCCAATCGCAAAATGAAAGCAAACTTTCCTTTTCTGATTACTTAACCAAAACCCTATCATTAACTTCAGACACATTTTGTCTGACTAGTGATCTGGGAAGGGATTTTCTTATGGTAAGTTGTAGGGTTGTGGTTAGGGGCAGAGTTAGGAATAGGTTTAGCATACATTAACGAGGATCTTTTCTCTTCTCAAACATTTGACATTTCGCTCATCCCATGACTATTTGCTGAACATGCACTTTGCACCTCTATGTCACTCACTTCCTAATGCTTTATGTAGGTAAGTATCTGACATTTTGAGACCCGCTACAGCGAGTTCCAAAATGCAATGGCGAAATGGCTGAAAGCACAGACTAAATCCAAGATGCCATTTCTCAAAATATTCCCTTTTCTCCAAGGTATGGCAATCTTCGATATGGTGTATATAAATTGCGGTTGGGGGTAGAGGGCTTGCCCTCCTCTGCTACAAGAAGTTTTAAGGAGAAGAGCGATTTTTGAGACTTGCTATTCTCCAGGTTTTCCATCTTTTTTTTTTTTTGGCTTTTCGGGTACCAACATTTTAATAGGGAGCCCTTTAGATATGGCGTATACAATCCTTTTAAGGCCTGTAATTCAGATATTACCAGAGATATTTAACTGCAATTTTCTTAGGTCTCTAGTTGGCATTTGCAAAGCAGTATTGTTATTCTGCTCTGATTCACTGCGGCACTCCCTCACCAAACTTTTCACTGTCAACTTAACAGTCCATTTCTTCTATCATCAGTTGGTGAATGACACCTTCACTCTTCTTTACACCAAAATCTACAAAAATAAACTACATTTATTTTAGAAATTTGCAATTAGAATTATGGCATGATCAAAGGAAGCAACTGAGTTCACCAACCTCCACAGAACTATCCTTCATCAGCTATATGCTTTAGAGTTTGGAAGTCGGTACGCCTTTATCCAATGCAGGACTCCGAGTTATTTATTTGCTTATTTGAGTGCAATATCAACATGTGGCTCATGAAAGTTAAAGTCAACAGTGATAAAACTATCTTTAAACTCTGACCCATCTCATTAGGACCCAATGTGTTTCTGGTGTGCCTTTATTAATCAGCATTTTATTATTGTCTTTTGTGTCTTTTCTAGAAACAGTTGCATTGATTTTTCTTCCTTTCAGAATGAGTTTAATTTGTTGTAACCAGGTGAAGAGATTGCTAACCCCAGCCTACACTTCATGTACTAGCATTCTGATATTTTCTGAACTACAGATGAGTGTAGAATCATCTTTGCCCTGCAACTGAATGCACTTTGCATTTTTGTGTATAACGTTAGTGAATATCAATAAGCACAAAGGTCGAAGGATTGTTCATTGGGGCATAGCTACACTGGCAGTACAGGACTGAAACAGGTTACAGCGGTTCACAGGGGTTTGCTAGGCTAATAACCACAAGGGCCTTTTTAAGCCTAGCCATGCATCCTAAATCTCTGACAAGTTCCGATACCCTTGATAAGTGTAAGCATGGGCCTGGGAGATGAACCATTTACAGGTTACCTGTGTCCATTAGAGACATAGGTGCCAAACCAGGGATGAATTTCTGGTTTCCCATCCACAATTCCAAGTTGTATTTGAATTGGGTTAGGGAGGAACTTTGCTTTACATGGCTGGGGGAACCTGATCCATAGACAGGGTAGTCTCTGGGATACATGCCTATCTCTCCAGCAGGTCCTATTTATATCACAGGCAAGGTTTAAGTCTTTAGAATGGGTAATTCTGGTGCTGTTTGTTTTGTGGACATGCAGGAAGTCCAGCAGAGTGGGGTCTGACAATGCCCTGTATGCCAGGCATAGATCTCCCCTCAAAAGCCTGTAAGAGACAGAATACAGGGATAGGGCGTTGAGGTGGTCTGTATAACATATTACTTGCACTCTGTATTCTTTTAGTGAGGAATCTCTGTGGACATTCCAATTGTTGGATATGCCAGGTTAGGTACATACCAAAGGGGGTACTGTACTCAATGGTAGGTCTGATAAATGCCGAATACAGTGGAACAAGGACTTCCTTGGACTTAGATGCCATACCTTTATTTATAAGTTTCTGTAAACACATGATGATGAATGGCTAAATTACTATCTGTGTGTGTGTCCCCAAGTCCCTGACTACTGAGTCAACTCTAAGGGGTGTGCTGTCAATATGATAGTTACCAGGGATGGATGACTTCCCAAAGGATACTATTATGCATTTCTTGGCATTTAGTTTTAGCCCAAGGCTCTAACACCAGTTGTTTGTCTGTGGCAGCCCCTCCTGGAGAACATTTGTGTCAGTGTAAGATTCAATGACAGCTCCTAATTTGCAATCCTCTGCAAATTTAGTCAGACAGAGACCACTGACACTGGCCTTGACTTCTGAGAAGTAAATGCCAAGAAGGAGCAGTCCAAGGACTGATCCCTGAGGGACTCCACTTGTGACTGGCCTCTTTGTAGAGGTGGATTCCCCAATTCTAACTTCCTGGGTCTTGTCTGTCAGCCAGTTGGCTATCCACCAGGTAACATACAAGTTTGTACCTAAACTCTTGAGTTGGTCAATGATACCAGAGTGGGGTATTGTGTCAAATGCCTTGGCCAGGTCAAGGTACGCAGTATGATTGACTTATCCCTCATCCATTATCTTGGTGAACTTCTCAAAGTTGGGTTGGGTCCAGTGTCTGGAGGTTTACTATATCTATGTTGATTATCTCCATGATAATTCTTTCCATGGCTTTACATATAAGACTAGTGAGACTTGTAGATCTGTAGTTTCCAGAGTCTGTAGATGGCCCACCTTTGTGCAGAAGGATGATTGTTGCCTTTCTCCATTCATGAGGCTGGGCCCACTGATGCAGTGTTATTGGTCTTAGAGAGAACATTAAGGACCTGTTCCCTAGTGATAATGGGGGGGTTATATATTTGGTGACATTTCCTGAGGGAAGATTGAGGGGAGACGGGGGTAAAGTTGGAGCTGAATTTATCAGCCAGGAGGTTTGCTATATCTTCTGCCTCAGTATAGGGGGCTCCATTTACAATGAGCTCTGCACACAATAGTATATTGCCTTTGAGGTTGCAGACATGGCTAAAGAATGCTTTGCAGTTGTCCTTCGCCTGTTCTAGATCCATGTTACTTGTTGGTAAGTAGGCTATAATGCCGGAATATCCGAAGACTGCAGGTGAGTGAAGTTGTCACAGAACTTGTTGGTCAACAGGTTAGCTATGTCCACAAGCTCAATATATGTGGTATCATTAACTACCAGTTCAGCATAAATCTGGGCCTTTCCTTTTAGGTTGCTTCTGTAACTATAGAATGCCTTGCGGTTGTTCTTTCTTGAGGAAGCTAATATGGACTCGGTTTGCTTTGGAGGACTTCACAAGAAGTCTTATTTTCTTGTTTAAGCTAAAGAAGGAGTGTTTCCAGTTTTGGAAGGCTCGCTCCCTCTTACTCTTAGCAATTTTTTCCTCTCATTGTAAAGCCTGTTAATGGCAGTTATCCACCAGGCAAGTTTGTTCTTCCTTGAAAACCTTTGCAGAGTCCCTACAGGCTATTCTGTTAGAGATACGGGGTGGGCAAATTGGTGTAACTAGGGAAATGATTTTTCTGAGCTATGATATAAATCGGAATTGCCTAGATACAGTAAGGCCTTGCTGAGTCTAATTATGGTGGCTGCCAAAAAAGCCATTACTGAAAAATGGAAATCAAAGTCTAAACCAGCTTTACTAGAAGAAGTGAATATAGTAATAGAGATAACACTATTGGTATTGGGATCTTTAAACAGGGTAGCAGCAAATTACATAGGCAAAATGGGAATTGTGGGGACCATACATACAGGGGAGGGATGAGGTTTAAAAGAAAGCAGGACTTGAATTAGCTATGTAATGTTTGACTGGCAATGACCGAGTAGATTACAAATGGTGTATAATGTTTGCAACTGGGATTATTGTCAATATAGTTTGTGATGTAAAATGCTTGCAGTTGGGATTGTGCCAGTATGGTTTGTTTTCATTGGTTTACTATTGGCATTCCAAATCCACTTTGGTCGACTGTTTAGAATAAAATGCTGAATCTGGAATGCCAAAAAGTAAACCAAGGCAAAAATCAATACAATGACAATTGTGGTTCAATGTATTCGACATAGCAGGAGGTGACATCAGTCACCCATGCTATGCACATTAATGTACCGTTACAGTCTACAGTCAACAGTACATTAATGCTACTATTATGCAGGGGGGGCTATGCCCCCCTGAACCCCCCCATGTGGGGCGCTGCTCCCCCCACACCCCCTGCACATTAGATATACCAACTCCAAGATTGCACTACAGTGAGGAAATGGGCTAATTCCCTGTTCCCCACTGAACCGCGATATCCAGCACTTTGAATCAGGAATAATCGAGTGTCACATACCTCTAGATCATTCAAAAGCGATCACTTCTGGTTCAATTCACTGCTGTTTTGAAAAGAGTGATTCGACCATGTGTCACTCGATACCCTGCACTTCGTAAATGTCATAGTAAACCGTTTTCATTTATATAAATGTATTGCCTATGTCATAAGTGATAATTTAATTAAAATGTTTCTTGTTTAAAAAAAAAGAAAAACAGGAAGAAAGTTTAAATGCTTACTTTACTAAATCATACACACTGAAAATCACTTTATATAGGGAAACAAACAAAAAGATCTTTTCTCCCCGGGCCTCTACTGAAAATGGGCATATATCCAGTTAGACTAGCCTGGTCAACAAATGTAAAATGAATAAAATAATAAAATAAAATCTTCAGGATATCATTTAATTTTACTAGGATTGCAGAGCTTTCAAGTATTTTGGGAATGTATAAATAAAGGTAGATGGATCATGGCTAAAGAATCCAGATAAAATGCCATAAAAGATATGCAGTCAGAGATTTGTAGCATATGTTAAGGGAACAGGGTACTACATCTAAACACTGCATTTTATATCTGTTTACATACGGTTTTGTATACGATAACTAAGTAATATATATAACGGGCACAATAGTAATATGAAGGAAAGTAAATAAAGGGGAACATAATGACTGAAAAAAAATATATATATATATATATATATATATATATATATATATATATATATATATATACACACAGATGAGTATATGTGTGTGTGTATGTATGTATGTATAGTTATATCTACCCACCCACAATTACCTCCATACCATCATGCACCCACTTCAAAACTTTACTAAAAGCGCACCTAAAAACATGCCGGCTATGCCCTTGCAACTACCACTCTTAATATCACCCACCCCTTCTAACCACTACCTTTCTTTCCACTCCACTAACTACCTTGATTACAGCAAGCTCAGATGCTCATAAGCCTAGTACTTATTATACAGCAGGAACTTCTCATTGTTACATTTGTTAATGTCTGTTATGTACTTCACAGATAAAGATTCTAGTTGTCTACTGGTGTACTATGTTCTCCATCTGTAAATATGTTGTAAGTAATTGCTATGTAAATTCTTAATCGCTATGTAATCCAATGTAACTACTGTCTGTTTGTTTTAACTGTGGAGCTTTTCTCCCCGGGCCTCCACTGAAAATGGACGTACGTCCAGTTGGACACTCCCGGTCAACAAATATAAATAAATATATATATAGATATATATATATATATATATATATATATACACATGCATGCACACACACACACACACACATATATACACACACACACACTTACGCGTATTTATATATTTTATATATATATATATATATATATATATATATATATATATATATATATATGGTTATCTATAAAAACATCTACTCTTCATAACATCTAAACTCAAAACATCAAGACCATAACATCTAAACTTCAAAACATCTAAAACTCATAACATCGAATCTCAAAACATTGAAAACTACAAAACAACTATAAATAACATCCCACACACTGTTTGCTATGTTTATGCTGGGGGGGTAAGCCCCACTGCACCCCCCCAAGGTGGGGGCTCTGCCCCCCACACCCCCCCCATAAATTAAATATACCAACTCCAAGGTTGTACTACAGTGGGGTTAGGAATTTAACTTTTCCCCCAATGTAATGCGACCTTGGTGTATATTTGGTATATTTAATTTATGGGGGGTGTGGGAGGTGGAGCCCCCCACATGGGGGGTGCAGGGAGGTCCCCCCCCCTGCATAAACATAGTAAAAACTCCGTGGGATGTTATTTATAGCTACTTTGTAGTTTTCAATGTTTTGAGATTCGATGTTATGAGTTTTAGATGTTCTGAAGTTTAGCTGTTATGGTCAATGTTTTGAGTTTAGATGTTATGAAGAGTAGATGTTTTGATAGGTAACTATATATATATATATATACATATATATATATATATATATATATATATATATATATATATATATATATGGGTTCATCAGTACATCGACAAGTCGGAAGATCGACATTCACTCCACCGACACATGAAATAATCAAAACCGCAAACACGGACATTTAACAGGTAAGAGGTTTACATTTCGCTAATCATGCCTACCACACATGCATAACACTGCCACACTTACTAAAACATGGTAGGCATGATTAGCGAAATTAAAACTATTACCTGTTAAATGTCCGTGTTTGCGGTTTCGATTATTTCATGTGTCAGTGGAGTGAATGTCGATCTTCCGACTTGTCGATGTACTGACATGAACCCATAGATATATATATATATATATATATATATATATATATATATATATGCATATATATATATACACATACACATAAAAACATATAATTACTGTACTGAAATGCATAAAAGCTATGAATGCTTGAATAAATGCGGGCAGTTAGCTTTGTTACCAATATAATCTAACATTGTGTCACTACTTTATTATAAGAAAAAAATTTCAGAGTTTCATCAAATTATAGTACGCCAAGAATATGTTAATTATTGCAGGCTTAGGCAACAATGCCACACAAGAAGAATCCTTGAAGGTGAGCAGTTCAGAAGATGATTGTAGGAGGTATAGTTAATTAGGAGGTAGATTGATACAGTATTTTGTGGCTTAGATCACACTAGAATGAATGGAAACAGACAAAATTAGGAGAAAAGGAGGAAAAGGGAAGGAGCAGGGAAGACTGACGTGGACATTAAGTTTGTCATATTTACTAACTGGTAGCCATTGATGCTTGGGATGTAGTTACAGGACGCCATCTAGTCATCTAATTGAAGGATGAATATTGGTGGGGGTTTTACACTACCCAATATGATCTATGAAGGGTAAGCTTGTTCCACTGGTGAGAGACATGGTGGGTTATGAATTTATCCATGGGTTTGGACCTGCTGATAATTTGTTGTAAAGCTAAGTTTCTGAATGGATATTAACTGAGACGTTTTTCTTTATGAGAAAAAAGAAGTCTCAGCCTGCAAGGTTTGATATTGCTTGGAAGGCAAGGCACAGACCATTTCACAACAGTTTACACACCACAAAAAATAAACTCATAAAGACTCCAGCTGTGTAGGATAATAAACTATCCATGATTGGCAGTTTGCATTGTCTGTGTGAAGAAAGCCTAATGGGGATTGGGAAGCAGATTCTGTTTGTTCACTGTCTGGTAATATTTCTTAGTCTAATAAAACAAAAGCACAAGAAGTGAGGGGCATGACTATAGTGAGCTTAAATACAGTGTGCCGCTTTAAAAAAATATCAAAAAGAAAGCTGCTTGTACTACAGCCATTATTATAACTGTACAGTAACATAACATTATCAATACTGTTCAGCTTTAGAAATCTGTGGATATTAGTGAGAAGTACTTGACGGTTATATACCTGCACATCTTGTGTCTGTATTACTTCAGTATCATATTCATACGGGTTTCAAAACATAGTTAAACAGGCAAGGTAGGACACTGCTGGCCTATAAAATACATCTTAGTGTTCTCTCTACTGATTTGTTAAAATAAGTATTTCCCTGTATATAAAATGGCACATTTATGTGCATGCAAAGCAGAGGGTAACATACAGTGTAATAGTATTCATTCTAAAGAATACTTAGTCTCTGATAGACTCACAACTCTCCTCCATAATGTAACACAAAAGTCACACTAACACTGACCCAAAATAGCAGAGAAACAGTACAACAGTATTGATGTATTCCTTGCATGTAATGCTACCTGATAACTCAGCAGTTAGTGTACTTGCATTTTAAACTCATAACCACCAGGTTGTAGGCTGTATCACACTTGGATTATTATTCATATATTCAAAATACAATGCAATGCACTCCTTAAAGGTGTTGTCCTTCAGATAATACTTTAAATGGTGGTCACATCTGCCTGAGTTGGTAGAAATTCAGGTGCAGGCTAATGATCCTTAAGGCAGTTAACACAATGTGTATGTTCAATAGGCACACTGCCTTCCTGGCATTATGGGTAGTAGTGCACTCCTAGCCTATCTCAGTCAGTCTACCAAAGCTCAGAGCTCCTCCCTCTGTTTGTCTGTGGCGTGATGGAACCATACCTCTCAAGTGTACCTCATTACTGGGAATGTTCCTCATTCTGAGTCTTAAAAAGTCCATGTTAAAAAAATTTAACTGATAACCATGGTAAATAATATTGAATCATACAGCTTCATCAAAATAATCTTTTAAAGGTACAAAGTAACACATTTAACAATTCTGTAAACTTCCACATTGAAGAAGTTAGTAAGCATTCAGCATTTTGCCCATTTGTTCCACTTTATAAGAGATACTGTTCCACATTCTGCAGATGGAAGGTTACCAGCTATGGATGGATCAATCGCCTGAGAGTACATGGACTGCCTTTCAGACCCATGGAGCTCTTTCAGCTTTATAGTGCCACAGTAAAACAAAGATCTCTGAGACTACTGCTTCCTTCTCTGGATTTTCAGCTGTTGAGCTCAGATAAAAACCCTTTTGGGTTTTGTTCAACTCCTCTCCTTTTTCCATCAGTGCTTGAATAGTGTATTCTGCTGTTTCAAACATCCCCCCCCCCCCCCCAATTAGAAATTTTGCACATGGCTCTGTTTTTACTTTGACTAGCACAGTAAGGCCTGTTGATTAAAAGCTGCACTTAGACGTTTTGACAAGAGAACTTGCTGATATTGTAGTTTTTCTTTGGGGTTATGATTATTTGAGGTGATTGAGTAGGACTGCAGCATTATAATTTTTATTTGTCTAAATCACAATTTTGATGCCATTTTGTATGTTAACCATTTCTGACAGGACCTTTTCATCAATTTACAATTTATTTCTTGTCAATACTGCTTTAGGCTGTATCCATTTTTTTTTTTACAAAATTAGGGGACTTTTGTGCATTTATTTTGTGTTTGCAACTGTATTAATGGTCATTTTCTTCAGTGCGGTATGTGGAATAGTAACCCCTGCAGAAACAGACTTCAGATTGCTTTTGGCACTATCCTGTATGTTAAATGTTTCTGTTACAAGTTGTTCATCAGTTTATGATTTATGTCCTGTCTAACACTGTTTTAGGCTTTTATTCATTTGGTGCTGAAACTAGCGCTATGACATGTACTTTGTGCATTGAACCATCACCCACAGAAATAGTCTTTACATTACTATTTAGAGGGGGAACAGTGGAATTTATCTACCCTTTCACTGGGCTGACCATGCAGCCAACGTTTGGTATTGAGCTGGATAGTTTCTTGTCCACTGACATGATGGATTCAGATATGGTGCCCCACCACCTACCCCTTCTGCACCTAAAAACCATAGAAATAAGTCAAGAAATATTCCTCAACCTATGGTTTGTGACTCCACAGTAGCCTTGAGCAGGCTATCAGACCACTCCCCTTTTGCCTCCAGGTCCCCTGGTAAGGTGTTAGTACCACAACTGTGTATGACACAAAGATCAGACATGTCCTCCACCTGGTTCAGGTACAGCACAACCAAACTCTGTAGATGCATGAGAAGTCAGGGGTGCAGAAATTGCTGCCACTGTTGTTGCATCTCCCCTCCTGGGTATTTTCCCCACTAGTGTAATGCATGCAAAAAAAAGACAAGAAACCCTCAGAGGTGAATGGTACACCCCAGTTTGGAGCAACTATAATTAACAGCCTGAATGATTCAATCTTGACTCTGTTTTGGTACTTGTTTCATGAGGATGTGCAGCAGGTGTTAAAGAAGACCAAAAAACATGCAACTAGAAAATCTTATGTTTACAAATGGATGAGGGTTTTCTAAGTGTACCTAGATGGGAATAGAGGATCCCTTGAGGTTAACATCCCTGTGGTCTTGAAATATTTGAGTTACTTCCGGATATCTTATCATAAGCATCCATTAAGGTGCATTTATTTGCCATCTCTGCTTGTGAGCCAACTGATCTCCAACTTTCTTCTTCTTTTTGTACAACAGTTCCCGACAGGAGTGTTGCATACAAGAGTCCAAGCAAGTAAAGTCCTCCTTCATGGAATCTCAGCTATGTTCTAGACAAACTTTCCAAACCTCTTGCTTGGGCTGATCGGACATTCTTAACATGGAAAAACTGTTTTGCTTATTGCTCTGACATCTACATGCCGAGTTTCTGAGCTGCAAGTTCTCATGGAGGGACAACCTTACATGATTTTCCAGAAGGAATGAGTTGTGTTACACACTAAACCCTCTTTCATGTCAAAAGCAGTCTCATAATTCACTCTCACATCAGACTATTAATCTCCCTGTGTTCCTCCCAGCACCTAAGAATAAGGGAGAGAGGATACTTCATAGCTTGGATGTGCACCGGCAGCTCAGGTACTACCTTGCCAGAACAAAACCCTTCAGACAGGCTGAAAGGTTTTCATTTCATAGTCAAGGGCAAAGAAGGGTGAACCTATCCCTAAGCAAACCATTGCAAGTTGGTTGTCCTATGGTAGTGTTTTTGTTACACTTACCATGACAAGGCAAATCTAGGCAAGGTAAAGACATATTCTACCAAGACCTTTTCCTCTTCAGCTGCTTTTTGGAAATGAGTGGACTGCAGAAGTACTCTACAAGCAGCAACTTAGTCCAATGGCCATAGCTTTATGTAGCACTAAAGGCTGGATGCCTTTTCTAGATCCAGAGCAGGGTTCACTAGGAACATTCTCCAGGGTCTCTGTTGAACATAATACA
>NC_056737.1:1833379588-1833432088 GCF_019279795.1 Protopterus annectens | reverse complement strand
CATCGGTCTGTTTACCTGAGTAAGTTTTCTGCTTGTATGCCTTTTTCTCCTCCTTTAGCTGCAAGATTTGAAGTGAAAAAAGTTCTTAAAGGCACTAGGATAATACTAGGCTATTGGCCCGGAAGCCCTTATAAGCCTAGCCAAGAATTTTGCTCATATTCCCTCACGGTCAGCACCCATTTCCCCTGTCCAGCAGGGACACAGCTGGGATCCCAGGGCTGTGTTTTCTTTTTCCCATCCAGTCGTCCAGGTTCCTCTTAAAGAGGACTAGAGAGGTACTCTATTCCACAAATGGGGGAGTCTTTGGGACACAAATCTATCCCACCAACAAGTTCTACTAATGTCACAGACCAGGTTAAGTCCTTGCATGCGGGTTGCTCGAGTGGCATTTGTCTTATGGATATGCAGCAACTCCATCAAGGCTGGGTCTGAGATGGTCTTGTATACCAGACACAGGTCACCTCTGAGCAGTCTGTATGAGACTGAGTAGGGGGACAGCGCTCTTAGCCTATCTGTACAGAACAGGTGTTTGAGACCCTGGATTTTCCTGGTCAGGAACCGCTGTGGTCTCTCCAACTGCTGCAAGTGCTTGGCAAGGTACATGCCGAAGGGGGCATTGTACTCGATAATGGGTCTGATAAGGGAGGAGTACAGGGATGTTATGACCGCCTTGTTCCTGGATGAAATACCCTTATTTATGAGGTGGGCCCATGTAGAATGATTTCCGTACATCGGAGTCAACGTGGTGGTCAAAGTGAGGTTGCAATCAAGTGGGGTGCTCAAGTCCCTCACAACTGATTGCATGCTTAGTACATTGTTATTAATGTGATAATTAGTGGGATACTATTTTCCCCAAAAGGGAATAATGATGCATTTCTTGGCATTCAGTTTGAGGCTATGCTTCTGGCACCAGTCATTAGTTTGGGTAAGGCCCTCTTGGAGGATGTTCACATCACTAGGAGAATTTAAGACAGTGCCCAGCTTGCAGTCATCTGCACACTTGGTCAGCCACAGACCACTGGTTTTGGCTTGCACCTCAGAAAAGTATATCCCAAACAGTAGAGGCCCCAAGACCAATCCTTGGGGGTACAATGCTCGTTATAGGTCTACTAGTTGAGCTGGCTTCCCCTACTTTGACTGAATGGGTTTTATCAGTGAGCCAGTTAGCTACCCATCTGGTAACATATAGGTTGATGCCTAGCTGGGAGAGTTTATCTATAATGTCCGAGTGGGGGATAGTGTCAATGGTTTTGGCTAGGTTAAGGTAGGCGTTGTACACATGCACCATCTTTCCCTCGTCCGTGGCTTTGGTGACTGTTTCGAAGAAGTCAACCAAGTTTAACAGGCATGATCTCCCTTTGACAAAACCAAACTGTGTGGGGTCAAGCATTTGGAGGTTGCCAATGTCCTTGTTTATAAGATCCATGATAATGTGTTCCATGGCCTTGAAAATCAGGCTAGTTAGGCTGATGGGCCTATAACTGCCTGGGCCAGTGGATGCTCCACCTTTGTGTAGACGGATGACAGTGGCTGTCCTCCATTCAGCTGGGATGAAGCCGGTGCTCAGGCTTTGAATAGGGTGTCTAATGGAGCTGACAGTTCATGCCTGAGTTCACATAGGATACAGCCAGGAATGTTATCAGGTCCCATGCAGACTGTATTTTTTGTCTTTGAGAGGGCATTAAGGACCTTCTCCCTGGTGATGAGGGGGGGGGGAGGCAGGTGCTGGGGATATCCTGGTTTACTGATGGGGGGGACAGGGGGTGTGAAGTTTTCACTGAACCTGTCTGCCAGCAGGTTGGCTATATCTATGGCATTTGTGTATGTGATACTATTGACCTCCAGTTCAGAATAGATTTGGGTGTTACCTTTGAGACTGTGGACATATGTGAAGAAGACCTTGTGATTGTCCTTGGTGGATGTGGCCAATTTGGACTTGAAGTTAGCCTTAGAGGATTTCATCAGTGACCTTATTTGCTTGTTCAGACAAAGGAGAGATTGCTTCCAACTTGGCACCTGCTCATTCTTGGTCCCAGTAACACAAACTTGTAGGAAAAAACACCTTTAATAACAAAGCAAAGCTTTCGGGCAGAACCCTTCTTCAATACTAATAATGTATTAGTATTGAAGAAGGGTTCTGCCCGAAAGCTTTGCTTTGTTATTAAAGGTGTTTTTTCCTACAAGTTTGTGTTACTTGCTCCACGTTTTGCAACTGGTTTTTTGGTCTCATTCTTGGTCCTAGACAACAATTTCTTCCTTTTATTATAGAGTCTGTGTATTGCTGCTGTCCACCAGATAGCATTGCCTGACAGGACCACATCATCTTCCTTAAGGAAGAGTAAACCTCAGTCCATACAGCTATGTAGGTGCTCATATCATTTTTTGGTGAAGGCTTGGACATTAGTGCTAGTTCTAACTGAAGGGACAGTTGTTGTGAAGCTGCTTATACGTGCTCTGAGGAGATTGTAGTCAGCTTTGGAAAAGTTTTTTCATTTGCCCCTGACAAGGGGGGGGGGGTCAGGGGAGATGGTGAATTCAAAAGTGATCGCTTTATGGTTGGATCTTACCAAGGATGATGACAATCTAGGGGTGCTACAATGGCTACTTATGTTGGTTAGGACCAGGTCCAGGATATTTCACCTCTCGTAGGGGTGTTGACCAGTTATCCAATGCATCGGCATTGACAAAGTTGAGGAATCTCTGGGTGTTCATGTTTGGGCTGGACTAGGTCTGCTGCTCTATGGTTGGGTAGTTAAAGTCACCCAGGATCAGGGTAGAGGGTTGAATCTTGATGGATTCAAGTAAGTCCAGATAGGTGGAGTGGGTGTCCTGAGTCAAGGTTGGGGGCCTGTAGCTAGCTATGACTTGAATTGGTGTTTTGTCAACAGTTAACTGCACTTGGAGTGCCTCCTGTGCATCATACCATTTGACCAACCTGGAGGTGTGTATGTCTTTAACAAATATTGAAACTCCACCTCCTTTGGCTTTGTAGCCCTCCATTTGGGGTCTGAAAGTATACTAGGATGAGTAATCTGGTAAGGCTGGGGTGCTCTCCACAGCTTTGAACCAGGTTTCAGTGACTGCACAGATGTCAGCATCCTCCAGGGTGGGGAATGCTTGCAATGAGTGCAGTTTCATGCTAAGATTCCTATAGTTTAGCAGTATGACCTTTAAATTTCTTTTAGAAGAATTTTTCATGTTGGCAATTTTGTGCTCATGACTTTGCCTAAAAAGGGCACTATGGGGAGGCAAGAGCCTTTGCCAGAAGCCTGAAGCCCCAGGGAAGACAGATGAAGGCCATCACTGGCAAAGCATCATGGTCTGTCATTCATGTCCTCCCAGGCTGTCAGGTACTGGATCCCCTTGGAATGACACCCAGGAAGTCTGTTCCTACTTCTTGGGATCTTAATTTTGTTTTGGAGAAGTTGATTCAGGCTCTCTTTGGGACTGCTGCTTCAGCTTCCTTGAACATTGTCCCTGGAAGACTGTTCTTTTGTTAGTGCTTACCTTTGCCAGACAGGTGTCTGAGTTGCAGGCCCTTATGGCTTGTCCTCCTTTTTTAATTTTTCATGAGGATAGTGTGTCCTTGTGCACTAACCCTACTTTTATGCCGAAGGTGGTTAATGAGCCATCTCTTAATCAGTCTATTAATTTTTCCCCATCCATAAATTGACAGTGAGAGGGTGTTGCATACTTTGGACATACACAGAAAACTTAGAGTTTATTTGGATATGACCAAGGCTATCAAAAAATCTGAACAGTTATTTGTTTCTTTTCATCCTATATCTTTGGGTCTTGCTGTATCCAAGCAGACTATTTCTTCTTGGATTTGTAAGGCTATTTCTTTTTGTTACACTTTTCATGGCAAGAGCCTTCATTTTTCAATTAAGGCTCATTCTACTAGAGCTGCGGCTTTCTTCTGGTGCTTTTTTTCAAAGGCTTAGACACTAATTCTATTCTTGAAGCAGCTACCTGGACTTCTATGCATACCTTTACCAAGCACTACAAGTTGGATGGTATCTCTAGAGCTAGGGCTGGTTTTGCTAGTTCAGTTCTTCATGTTATTTTTAGGAGACTTCTTCTGCCCCTGCCTCCTCTCTAGTTTCCTCATGTGTTTTGGCACTCTCCCATATAGCTAGGAATACTGCAGCAGTGAATGTAAGGACATAGTACAGTTGTGCAAAATCTTACCATAACAGCAGACATCCTTGCCTTCACTGTTGTAGTATTCATTCCCTCCCTCCATCCTCCTAGTTCTTTACCTTTCTGGATATACAAGTTACCTATTGGGCTCCTAGAACTGGTGTTTTGGTAAGCCTGAACGTCACCTTTATGCCCCATGTTATGCAGGGGGAATATGGTGATGTTCGGCATACCTTTTAAATTCAGAAGTCTTTGGAAGACTGACTGGATGTTGGGCTTCCATGGTAGGGAATCCCATATCGTTAAGAATACTGCAACAGTGAAGGCAAGTTCGTCTACCGTTATGGTAAGATTTGGCACAACTGTACTTTATACAGTGTTAATAGCTTTCACAAAAAGTTTATGCATGTTTGTCTTATGCTTTTTAAATTTATTTTTCAGAAAATGCCTGGAATACAAGACGTGTGTAGGCGGGTACACTTCACATAATCGAATTACTGAAATCTCGAATTTCGTATGGTCGAGACCATATGATCGAGATTTCAGTAAATCGAATATGTGTAGTGTTGAAAAATAAAAGTTTACTTACCTTAATACATTGCGTACACACAGAGGCAAGGATTCTTGTGCGCTCTGTGTGTACGTAATGTTTTTTTTTTTTGTGTGGTGTTGACAGGAAATGAGAAATCTCCCATTTTGCGCTTCCGCATACAGCGCAAGACGGGAGATTTCCCATTTCCCCACTGTAGCGCGATCTTGGAGTTGGTATATTTAAGTAGGGGTGTGTGGGGGCACAGCCCCCCCCCCACATGGGGGGTGCAGGGGGGCAAAGCCCCCCTGCAAAAGCAAAGTTTGTCTTTTTTTTTTTTGGTTTCATTTCAGAAGTTCGAGTTTACAAAACTCGATGTTTTGGTTTCAGTTATTTGAAGTTCGAGATTTTGTAAATTCGAGCTTCTGAAGTGAATCCGTGTAGGCTGATGACATTCCTGACCATACAGGTGTTAATGAGTTAATACCACTACAATACACATTTTCTTTTACATAAGTCTTCAGTTCGGTTAAGTCAGCCTGCTCACAAAAATGACACCTCTGTTTATGAATTTACTAGATCAAGAAAAACAGCTAAACCAAACTACTCAGTAAAAAAACAGTGCTCAGTAAGTCAACACAGTACAAAGCTCTTACAGTGATATGGAAACAGATGTAAGAAACAAAGCCAGAGAGAGAGTGGCAATGGCTCAAAAGTGCATAATTTAGAGGAGGAATCTTGGAAGGATCAACTCAAAGTGCACACTAATGCTGTAACTAGATGATTTGCAACATTATGAAAGCATTATCTACCATTGTTAATAATACAAACAGACCAGTGAAACTAAACAATTATAGATAATGCAAGAAATCATGTATTACTGCAGGAAATTGACAGTAGAACAAGCTTTAATATTTCAACGACAGCAGGTGTTCCAAACCATACTATGTTTCTTTACATAATTAAATAAAAGTATAATTAGCTCCCATTACAACTTCCAGCTATCTCAGAAAATAGAAGCTAGTTATGACTCATGTTCAAGTATACTGCTGTGATAAAAACCATGCAGTACACAACTATGATATTAAAAGCCTGCAGTACACAACTATGACATTTAACTGACTGTGGTACATCATGATTGTCACCCTCATTATTTCACATTTTACTCCTGAAGCGGAAAGCAGGGCAGCTAAAGCCACACACTATGGGACAAGACAAAAGTACAGTCCTAAACAGAATTCTAATTAAACCCTAAATTTTAAATATGAAATAAAAAGGGAAACAAATTAAACATACTGCAACTGGCTTTGTTGTGAAGGACTGCACACGCTACTACCTTAGGTTTAAAGTGTTAGGAATTAATATTCTCTAGAGAATCATCCATAAACAAATACATATCACAGTTTTAAAACCTTGTAAATCCATTATAAATGTTCTGAATGTAGCTGTGAAATCTCACGCTACAGTTTATGTGAAGTGAGTCCAAAACTGCACTGTCTCACCTATGGCCCAGGTGACTCGAGTTCAAATAGCAGCGCAGGAGCTTGATGATGCAGACATAAGCATGCTGGAGAATGGGTGGATTCACTCAGACACACCTTCACTGTTGATTCCTAGTGACTGCCATGAATGTGCAGGAAGATCTTTTCCACATGGATGTATGGATGTATGGATACGGCTGAGCTGCACATGCAGACGTGATAATACACCAGCACAACCCATTACACATGTTTCTCTAGGACAGTACAGGTGCAAGCTGGGGATATGTCCTTAGAAGAAAAACACTCCACAGCAGCAGTACAAAGCTACCCCAGGAAGCCTCAGTCTCCTCACTGTCCCCAGGCATGGATCAGAGTTGATATGGGTGTGGTTAAGTCAGGTTCAGTAGACCTAGCGAATGAGGAGAGACTCTGGGAGCAGTTGATGGGCAGCTGTGGGGAGCCAAAAATGTCACAAGAACATCTACTAACCTATTTTTTTTCTTTTTGTTCTCTTAAATGCACTTGGCATGCCCTTCTTTACTTAATTTATGGTTTCATATGAACGTCCTCACTCTGTTTATGTCTTAATGCACCCCATGTCACATCTCCCTACGACCTTTTACTACAATAGACAAATGAGTTTTCAGTTATATACCAAAGCACCTCTGCATACAACAGTCTTCCAAACTGTGCAATGTCATGTCTTGGAACTTCAGAACAGGTCAGTACTTTAGGTAGTACCATATGAATTACTTATATATTAGTATACTAACCAAATAGATTTATCTGATACAGAGAAGGCACTTATGAATAACAATAACCTAATTTTCTTGTATTTCCTAGTCTTTAGGTGCTAAATATGGTCTCCACTGTATAGATGTTTTGGCCCTGACTATATCGCAGGAGGCCTGGTTCTATTAGCAGCCCAGGTGCTACAGGATCCAACTGGGAAGAGTGGGAGCGAGTGAAAAATGCCAGCTTCCCACCCCAGGTTACACCACAGCAGCACTCACTGGAGAAGGCCCTACATTAGTAACATGGGGGCTGTAAGCACACTAAGAAACACACTGCTCTTTAGATGGGCACATGCATATGATAAAGTAAATGCCTACACTTAGCCAGTGTTGCAAGCTCTACATTGCACTTTCTGGCCAAAGGTGGAGTTAGGAGCACACAAAGATATCACCTATTCATTCTCTGGACAGCAGCCATCATCGTGGCTCTCACCAGACTCTCCTGTTGTCTTTATATACCAGGAGTTAAGGGATCACATTAACTGACAGGACAGCAAGTTTGATGGTCATGAGGCAAAAGGAGCCAAAAAATTATCTTAAAAAACATACATTTGTCCTTCGGTCATCAACACTGCTTTGTCTATGACAGCAGTACTTACACAGTATGTTGAATTTGCCTCAATGCAGACTGCTCAAGTACATTACTAGTAGGATAAATGCCACATCCAAAATATGTAGTTTTAAACAAATGTGTGATCCTATCACTCTTTATGTCCTGCTGTAGTTTTCTCTCCACTTTTTCTTATCCATGTTTGAACTCTTCTCCCCAGCATTGTGAAAAGCTGCAATAATCTAGGAAATGTAAATATTCTTTCAAAAGGGAATGCGGAAGTGAATTTAAAAAAAGTAAGAAATTTGTTAAAATAAAAAAAAAACTGTGTTGTACTTGCCACATTAGTAAATGTGTGATACTAACAGTGTAGTCAGGGATTTGGGAACATATGTGGATAGTAGCCTGACTTTCCACTAAGTCTAAGGTAATAAGGAAATCATTCTATGCTGCAAGGACATGATATTTAGGTCTAAGGAGGTCAGCATTCCTCTATATTTGGCTCCCATCAGACCCAACATTGAGTATAGGCACATGCAGCAATTAAAATGTCACAGAGGTTCCTCGCAAAAAAATAATACAGGGTACAAACAGCATATAACATTGCATACAAAAATGTGCATTTGCTGCTGTGGAAATGTACTGCAGTGTAAAATTGGAACGAACTTTGGTGTTCCTTAAAGATACTACTGCAGGTTAAAAGATATTATGGTATTTGGGAAACCCAGGGATTGTGCAACTGTGGAAATGAGAAAGCAGTTTGCAAAGTTCAAAACAGGAAATTAAACATTAAACTTGGGCTGATATAGAATATATATATATATATATATATATATAAATATACACACACACACATATAAATTCACACACACACACACACACACACACAGAGCCAGAAGATATAGGACATATGCTGTCTGACATATTCAGCTCCAATTTTACTCTCTATCCCCCAAATACCCCCAAGTAATATCATCAAACATAACCCCCCAAACATAACTAGCCACCAGGGATTAAATGCACTCTCTAAGGCTAAGAGTACTGCATCAATGGGCCCCGGTAATATAGGTTCATAGGTTCATAGGTTTATACTAGGCTATCTGCCCTAAGGCATTTATAAGCCTAGCCCAAATTATTGTGGCTTACGCCACCCCTTATATGAAAAAATACTGTGCCCATTAGTTTGTTGTGCCTCTGTCCAGCAGTGACCCAGAGATGATTCCCGGGGTAAACCTACGATCTCCCATCCACAGGTCTAGATTTCTCTTGAACAGAGTCAGCGAGGTGCTCTGCCTCACATGGACCGGGATTTTATTCCACAGCATAGGGAGTCTCTGAGTGATAAATCTATCCCTCCAGCACGTCCTATTTATATCCGTGCTAAGGTTTAAGTCGCTTGCTCTAGTGGTTTTGGTGGATTTGGATTTTTGAGGTGGAGCATGTCCATTAATTCCGGGTTGGACATGGCCTTGTATGTCAGGCACATGTCACCTCTGAGCAGACGGTATGCGACTGAATAGAGCTGGAGTTTCTTCAATCTGGCAGCATATGACAGATTTTGGAGTCCCTTTATCCTTTTGGTGAGGAACTTTTGGGGTCTCTCCAATTGCTGCAGATGTCGGGTGAGATACATCCCGAATGGGGCATTGTACTCGATCATTGGTCTGATAAGTGAAGAGTACAGGGGAACAATGACCTCACTAGATCTGGATGTGAATCCCTTCATGATCAGGTGGGCAATGTAGAAGGTCTTTCTAACCACTTTAGCAATGTGAGTGTCAAAAGAAAGGCCACTGTCAACCTGGGTCCCCAGGTCCCTGATAACCTCTTCTGTGCTTAGTGGATTGCCACCTATATGGTAGCTTGGGGTTACCTTGTTTTTCCCGAAGGGTATGACTATACATTTTTTGGCGTTTAACTTCAGGCCATGGCTCTGGCACCAGCTATCTGTTTCCGTGAGTCCCTTCTGAAGGATATCAGTGTCCGATGCACTTTCCACTATGGCCCCCAGTTTGCAGTCATCTGCAAACTTTGTCAGCCAAAGTCCTCCCATGTTGGCCTGTACTTCTGAGAAGTAGATGCCAAACAATAGGGGGCCAAGGACCGAGCCCTGTGGGACACCACTTGTGACCGGCTTGGAGTCTGACACAGCGCCAGCAACTCTAACCCTGTGGGTTCTGTCCTTAAGCCAGTTTGCAACCCATCTTGTGACATATGGGTTTACATTTAAGCTGGTAAGTTTTTCTACAATACCCGAGTGGGGTATTGTGTCGAAAGCCTTGCAAGGTCAAGGTAGGCTGTATGGACTGCCTTTCCCTCATCAATGGCCTTGGTGACTATTTCAAGAAGTCGACCAAGTTCAAAAGGCATGATCTTCCCTTGACAAAGCCAAACTGGGTCGGGTCCAATGTCTGCAAGTCCCCTATATCTTTGTTTATGAGCTCCATTATGATCCTCTCCATAGCTTTGCAGACTAGACTTGTTAAGCTTATGGGGCGTAATTACCAGGGTCCGTAGAGGCGCCACCTTTGTGGAGTGGGACCACAGTTGCCGACGCCACTCCTTGGGCATGTATCCTGTGGTAAGGCTGAGATTAAACAGCTGCCTTATGTGCGGGTTTAATTCCTCATTTAGCTCGTGTAGCACACAGCCGGGGACACCATCCGGTCCCATTGATGCTGTGTTTTTAGCTTTAGAGAGAGCAGCTTTCACCTGCGCATTTGAGATGTCCGGGAGGCTACACTCGGCTGGGATAGTTATCTCTCCTTTAGGGGAGAGGGGTGAAGTTTGCACTGAACCTGTCTGCCAGTATGTTGGCAATGTCTGTGGGTTCAGTGATTTTTGTATCATTTTGGACTAATTCTGAGCATATCTGTGAGTTTCCACCCAGGTTCCTAACATAGCTGAAAAAGGCCTTATGATTGTCCTTTGAATCCATGGCAATTTTTCTCTCAAAATTGGCCTTAGTTGATTTTATGAGTGCTCGTATTTTTTTACTAATAATGATCAGGGGTGACTTCCCTTTTATGGATTTTGTTCTATCATGTAATAGCTTTCTCCTCTTATTGTAAAGTTTGTTAATGGCTGGGGTCCACCAGACTGGACGCTTGCCCTTTGTGGAAAGAGTCTTGGTTTTATTTGGGATTGCCTGATCCATGCAGTCCTGGAGGTGTTCATAGAAGGCATTTGTAAGGGCTTCCGCAGCTTGGGTTGTGGTTTCCTCTGACTCAGGGGCCTTGAAGGATACCACACCAGTCTTGAGTAGTGTGAAGTTTGCTTTAGAGAAGTTCTTCACTATGGTCTTTTTTGTTTGGGGTGGGGGCGGGATGTGGATTTCCAGTGAGATTAGTTTATGATCAGATCTCACCAATGAGGGATATACTTCCGGTGTGGAGCATTTTGTCCCCATGTTTGTGACAATGAGATCTAGTATATTTTCTCCTCTCGTGGGAACAGTGACTAGCTGTTCCATGGCATTTGAATTTATGAACTCCAGGAACCGTTGGGCTAGAAAGTTAGGGCTTGAGTAATGTTCCCAATCTATATTCGGGTAGTTGAAGTCACCCAATATGATGGTGTTTGGAGATACATTTATATATATTAGGATACCTTCTAAATAGCCTGAGACATGACCTATCTGAACAACTGGAGTCACTATTTAAGCATAGCCTCCAGAAAGCTTTATGCCTCATGAATGGAGAACTGCAACCGTCATCAGTCTGCACAAGGGCAGTCTAAAGGACCCTGGGAACTACAGACCCACAAGTCTGACTAGTGTCATATACTTTATTTATTTTATTTATTTTATTTATTTTACATTTGTTGACCGGGCTAGTCCAACTGGATCATTGTCCATTTTCAGTGGAGGCCCGGGGAGAAAAGCTCCACAGATTAAAGCATGTTTATAGAAATACATGTAAAAAAAAAAAAAAAAACACTTGTGATATAGGCAAAGAGCAATAATACAAGGAAATTAGTTCAGGTCAGGTGATGCTATTCTAATAACAAATAGATAATACTAGCTATGTAATACAAATTATGTAATTAAAAAAAATGAAAATAAAAATAATAATTTTTTTTTTTTTTTTAGTAACAGTAGAATCATAATGTTATTTATGATTTGAGAGATATTTAGAGTGTTAAATAAAATG
Source organism: Protopterus annectens (assembly GCF_019279795.1). Lineage (NCBI taxonomy): Eukaryota > Metazoa > Chordata > Ceratodontiformes > Protopteridae > Protopterus > Protopterus annectens. Next base: position 1,833,420,440 of record NC_056737.1, on the reverse strand, counting down.
CAAATATAGTTGAAAGATGAAAGTAGGTTAGTCTGGATTGGTACAAGAGCAGAGCCAGAAGTTATTCAGATGTGAAAGAAGTTGTTTTTAAAACAAGGAAAAGTGGCTAGAGAGGAGATATGTGAGGGAAGGTTATTCCATATTTTGCCAACTGAGTTGGAGAAAAGGCAGTTCCCTGCAGAGTTTGAAATTCTGGTCATGTTAACTTGTAGCTTTTGGGAGGAGCGTAGTTGTTTTAAATTATTATAGGGAGTCAAGAGGTTGCTAAGAGCAGGTGTTTTTGAGGGTTGATATAAAATTTTATGTGCTATTAAGAGTTGTTGATAGATAATCTTGTTAGGAAGTTCCAGCCAGTGTAGAAGTTTTAAGTTTATGCAGTGGTGAGTTCTATATTGAGATGCAGTGGCAAATCCATAGAAAAAATTATCATGGATATGATAAATAATGACATAGGAAACCTTCAGGTACTGGATCCAATACAGTTTGGCTTCAATCATGTCTTATGCAACCTGGTAGACTTCTTTGAAAAGTCCCCAAAGCAACAGATGAGGACAAAATGGTGCATACTCCCTATCATGACCTGGCTAAGGCATTTGAAAAAATACCCCAGTCAGGCATTGTATACAAACTCAAGGAATTAGGCATTAACTCTTATGTTACGTTTGATAGCCAGCTGGCTTTCAGCTAGGACCCAGAAAGTTAGGATGGGGAGACCAACCTACGCAAAGAGGCCAGTCACTAGAGGAGACCCTCAGGGCTCTGTGCTAGGCCTGCTACTTTTTGGCATTTACTTCTTAGAAGTCAAAGCCAATGTCAAAGGCTTCTGGCTGACCAAGTATGCAGATGATTGCAAACTAGCAGTATTCATAAAATGTCCCCAAGGCACTGACATCCTACAGGAAGGACTACGACATATAAAAGACTGTTGTCAAAGCCACAGCTTAAACTCAATGCCAAAAATGCATAGCAGTAAAATAAAAAGAAACAACCGCTAAAGGCGATATACACTGTAACATAAAAAATATATCAAAATGTAATAAATCCAATAAGCAATTTGAGTGACAATAAAACACTCAATATTTATTAAAACAAATAACTGGTAAGCCCTTTCATTCACAAAGAACTTCTTCAGATCTATTTATAAAAAATATATCCAAACTACGGTATGAGCGGAGGCTGCAAAGGGTTCGAAAACTGAACCTTTAGCGGCACATATAGACAAATGGGCCAGTCCGGTTGTGAGGGGTGCCACACACATCTTAAAAGATTTGTGGCATTGCCTTGAATGTTTGAGACAAGTAAGAGGTAAAGGTGACTTTTCTAACTATTGACGTGATTAATTTGTTTTCTGTAATACCTCACTAGGAGGGCTTAGAATTATTTCATGAAATTTTCTTGAAAAGCAACAAAGTTGAAGCACACAAAGTATATATATTGTTGGAATTGATGGAGATTGTGCTAGAAAACAATTTTTTGATGTTCGAAGGGGAGTTGTTTCAACAGACAGCAGGAGTAGCAATGGGAGCTAAGCATGCCCCTTGTATTTGCAAATTTGGTGCTTCTTAAATGGGAGGAAACCCACATTTTTTCCTCTGCCTTTATGGCCAACATTTTACTTTATAATAGATTTTTGGATGATGTACTTATTATATGGTGAGGGGAGGAAAGAGAAGCACTTGAATTTGTTAACTATTTGAACACAACAACATTTTTGAGATTCGCTAACCACTGGCATGCTAATGAAATTAGCTTTTTGGATACACATCTCACAGAAAATGGGGGTGATGATGTTTTATCTAGTAGCATCTACAGGAAGGACATGTATTCAAATACTTTTCTCCACTATGACAGCTGCCATCCTGAACATCAAATAAGAAGTATTGTTAAGGAACAAATGATGAGGTTATTCCATTTAGTTAGTGAGAACGAAGTATTTTCTAAGGAAATTTACAACTTGATAGTTGTGTTTAAGACAGAGGTTAACAAAAAGAAGAACACCTCATTTTTGTCCGATTTTGAAAATGACTAATGATTCTGCCCAGGTAAATGCAAAAATAATGGAAAAAGATGCATTAATTTTGAGGTACAACCATCAGACCCCCCTTTTTGTTTCCAGTGTCAACAGATTGTGGGATTTGAGTTTGGATAAGGAAACAAAAGACAAGTTTGGGATGAAATCTCTTGTAGTACACAGTAGAGGTAGAAACATCAAGAACATATTGGAAGGGCAGTCTAACACAATGAGGGGACATAAATCATTAATGTTTAAATGTGGAGCTTGTAGATACTGCAAGTTCATTAATAATGGACCATATGTTTCTATCAATGGTTATGATTGTACCCTTACTTGCCCTGGACATTGCAGTTGCAACACGAATATGGTGGTGTATTTGGCAACATGCACATTATGTCCATGGTTTTATGTAGGAAAGACTACACGGTGGCTCAGAGATAGGACAGCAGAGCTCTTAAGGGACATCAAGAATAAAAATATACACAATGCATTGTTTTTGCATGGTACTAAATGTACCAGCTTTAAAAGATTTACATTTTTTGTTATTGACAGAGTATACCCTAAGGAGAGAGAGGGGACAACGAAGAAGTTGATGTGAAAGAAGTTAAATGGCAGTTAAGATTAAATGCCATGTGTGCACCGGGCCTAAACGATAACATCTCTATGGTTCCCATTTTAAAGCAGAAGGTTACTGTTATATAATGGAGTATAGCTGTAGCTTTTTTATTTAATTGTTTAACATCCTACATTTTTTAAGGACAGTGAATTGTTTTGCTGTTATTTTATTTTACTTTTTATATAAGACGTGTTGCCTATATTTACAAACATATACACATATACTTGCATACTTGTTGATTCCAACGGATGGCAAGGTTTTCGATTGGTTGATTTAGTGTTGTATGTATTTATAAAGTGTGTATTTTAATTGTTTCAACAACTCTAAGAAAGCCTGATTGTTTAATGGTGAAAGCGCTCAGTTGTTTTGAATTTTTATGAGGTTATTAAACTTGGTTTCCGCTCATACAGTAGTTTGGATATATTTTTTTATGTTAAAATACATAACAGTACCCTTTGGGAAATCTGTCACCCTAAGAAACTACCACATTGATAACATGCCACTAAGAGTGGACCAATGAGTCAGGGATTTGGGAACGTATGTGTATAGTAGTCAGGTTTTCGACCAACATGTGTCTAAGGTAGTAAGGAAATCATTCTATGTTGCTCAACTTATAAGCAAGGGAATGGCATCTATGTCCCAGAAAGTCACTGTTCCTCTGTATTCATCTCTCATCAGATCCATCACTGATTATAACACCGCTTTTAGTAAGTACCTGACCAGGCACATGCAGCAATGGGAACATCCACAGAGGTTCCTCACAAAAAAAAAATACAGGGTATAAACAACATTTCCTAAGCATATCGTTTTAAATCCCTGTCTTTATACTGGTGTTTCCTACAGAATGTTGAGAGGATATCTGTGTCTGGCATGCACTGCATCCTGGAACCCAATCTGATGGGCCTTTTGAACATCTGCAAAACCAATTATATCAGAACTACATGATCTAGAGACTTATACATTGCTTGTGACATAAACAGGACATGCTGGAGAGACAAGTATGTGTCTCAGAAAATAGAATGCCCATCCTATGGAACAGGCTTCCCATCCATGTGTAGTTGAATTCTTCCCTAACCCTATTGATGTATAAATTGGACCAGTGGCTTGGAAAATGGAAATTTATCCCAAGTCGACGACCTATGTCTCTAATGACAGAAGAAGTCTGTAAATCATATCCAAGCTTACATATACCCATTAAAATAACCTTTAAGGCTAAAACAAAAAACTTGTGAGATATATTTGGGATGTATGCCTAGGCTTACAAAGACCAGCAGTTGTTGTTAGCCTAGTATACACCTATCAACAGAAATGTTACCTCCTTCTCTCCCCATACACACATACACATGGGGGGGCTGCTAGCTGTAGAGCAAGCAGAGAGACACAAATCTACCTATAAGAACTGCAGATGTTATTCTAAACTTGAAAGCTGATGACGGTCAGGACACATTATATCTTAGCTAAAATTATTTAGGGTACAGATTAGCTAAGGTGTGTTTGTTGCATGTATGTTCAGAATATTTTATTTCAAAGCTCTTGTGCATATAATTATTTCTGTTTTATAGATTTATTTTTTAAGTGGAATGCTTTACTTATTCAAATAAAAGAACTTTATTATTAGCTTTTAACGATTTTTCTTGCTGACCTATCTGTGTAAGCTTGGGTAACTGTATTGAATCTGGTGTACTAACCGCTATTTAGTATCCGTTCACAGTAAATGTGACCATTCACACAAGTAAAAGTTGACATATTTTAAGAATAAACAGTAATCTGGTCTCTTGGTTTAACCATGATCGTCTGGTGACAGTGCTACCACAAATTGGGAAGAGGGTGTTAGTACTGGAGAATTATTTACATCCTTCATTCTGGAAAATAATATGCCTGTGTGTGTGTGTGTGTGTGTGTGCAGAATTATTTTGGACAAGATTCAATTACTGTTGGTAAGACTGCACTGGAAAGTACTGGGCTCAGTCTAAAGCCAGTGAAATCCTGGGAAGTCAGGGATTATAATTCTGATTTGCAGCTGCACACTGTAAAATGTAGCTGGGTGAGGCAGGTTTTCATTATTACCCACAGCAGCAGTGCATATTTCCTGTGTAACCTGAAGACCAACTGATCCTTGTATACTTGCTTGTAGCCATGTCTCTCAAGAGACCATAACCCTATTTGTCACATATTATTTGGTATCAGTAGGTGGTATTTACATGCCATTCATCACAAGCCTCATCTGTTAACTGTCTTTGTTCAGTGAGACTTTCTCAACAAATAAAAATGCAGACAAATTATATATTACATATTAATTTACAAATGTCAAAATTATTTCAAGAACAATACATCACTGCTATTAAGATCCCTTGAGGAAAAATTAATTATTTTCTGTCACTTCAAATAAGACCATTTTAACTAAGTTCCAAGAACAGCAATATGATTAAAAGATCAGTTTCTTATGATATCAGCAAAAAATGGAAACCACACATATTATGAAAAGTGAGAGATCTTTTTATCACTCAAAAAAAAGACATTCCAAAATCACCATATACTGACATAATGTTTAAAATAATTGTCCCACATAAATTGTCTCTGCTTCTACATGACAGTTGTATATTACACCTACTCAGCAAAATGTTTTAACAGTTTAACCCACACACGTGCTCAGAAATGTAAGAGGCACAACATAGGGCAATAAACATTAGGAAAAGACTTTATATCCTCCGGTGCTTAAAGGTGGTCTACTGACTGATCATTGCACGTAGTCAACATCCAAAAGGGTGACAATATGTATTTTCCTATGGCTCCCATGTCCATTATTTGAGTCAAATTGAGTTTGCCATACCCATCTAATGTGACAAGTAAAATATCAGGCTTAAAAAAATTATATTCAGCAAATGCTGAATTAAAGCCTTTAGCATATGGGTACTCCCAGGTCCTTCAGGTTCCAGGAGTGTAGCCAGGAAAGGTCATGCAGGCCATGGCATATACCTTTTATACAAAAGTGTAGATTCATTCCATGCAATGGTGTGTTGGAATTAAATTTAAAAAAAAAAAAAAAAAAAAATCGATTTTTTACCATAGTTATATTTTCTAACTTAAAGATTACCAACTAATAAATTTTATTAGATTACTTTTAAAAATGCCTGGCTGGTTATTTTTTTTCAGTCTGTCAATTTCAGAACATTTTTTCCCAGTACTCTAAATGTATGCTGCTCAGAAATATGCACTGGTGGAGAGATACTTTCTGGAAGCTGGACTACACAATTCCAAAAATCCTGGTTATACCCTGGCATTATATATCCAAGGCCTAGATATAAACAGAGCTAATAAGGACTTTTCCAGGCTACTGTTCACTGGTCACCTGCAAGATGACTTCAGGGTTCATTTATACAAGCAGATTCTGAACTTTCATGTGATGTTGACCAAAAAAATGAAATAAAAATGATGTAAGTCAGTACTCAAATCATAAAACAAGAAAAAGATACCTAAAATGATAAAAACAACCAAGTAGTTGATCCACATTGATTCAGTCAGGAAATGTATTAATTTATGTGAAAGTAAATATCTCTGGGTGGCCATGGTGGTGCAGCGGTTAGCGTTGCTGCCTCACAGCAAGAGGTTCTCCGGTTCGATCCTCGGCTGGGATGCCTTCTGTGCGGAGTCTGCATGTTCTCCCTGTGGTTGCGTGGGTTTCCTCCGGGTGCTCCGGTTTCTTACCACATCCCAAAGACATGCTGTAGGTGGATTGGACACTCTAAATTGGCCCTAGGTGTGCATGTGTGTGCCTTCTGTGGAAGGTTGGGCGCTGGGGTTGCAACTCAACACCGTAAAACTCCACTGCCAAGCATGAGCGGACAGGTGATCTGCTGTGGCGACCCCTAACCGTGTATTACCATATTAATCACTGAGATTAACTCAACAAATAAAAATAACACCATTTAAGGTATAAAATACGAACATACGAAGATGTATATCTAGGCCAAGGGCTTAGAAAATCTTCAGTAGTGCCAATCACTCGTCATCCTTGTGGTTTCACTACAGGCATTTTCTATATAACTATTCCTGTTTTTGGCAAATATCAGAATCCAAGTAGACATCTCCCATTTGGCTTGCAGAGGCAACATAGCAACATAACTCTCTCTCTCTCTCTCTCTCTCTCTCCTTGCTGTCTTTTTTCAAAATATACAAAGTTCTCTACAAAAGGTATTTAGATATAATGTTAATATACCCGATATACAATTCAATGGAAAGCAAAACAAAAAAGGTTATCCCTTTGCTGGTGATAAGCTCCTCTTGTTGGAAAACTAGTATGTTCTTATATATAATAACTTTGCTGTAATGGCCCTTGGCTTACACTCAGTCAAAACAGGTGTTCTGAAGCCTTCTTTTTGCTGATCCATTATTACCATGCCATTGTTCCCAGATCACTGGTCAAGCAAACAAACAGAATGCTTAGAACAAATACCAGACGTTTCAGAGAAGTTTTTGAGTTAAAATTACAATATTTCTCCACAATCTTCCAAAAAAATACTGAGGACATGTCTACAGTTGACTGCCTAGTTTTACACATGAATGTATTCAGTATGAACATAAGGAGCCAGCAGTGTCCCTGCCCACAAGGACTGTGACAGACTTGATCCACATCATTAAAGGCCTATTTGCAATAACGATTCTTACAGGTAAATGCTTTGAAACACTGTTGTTCAGCATTATTATTTCATCGCTACAGAGCCTAGATGACGTAGTAATACTCAGCAATACAGAGCCTAGATGTTCTCAAAATCAACCAAGCTTCACATAAAATGGCACAGAAGTAGACATCACAGACTGCACCAAGGATGAATGCAGAATTCTTGTTTAATGCAAATTAACTGGGCCAAGATTTGGCCGAATTAATTTAATAGTATTTTGAGTATGTGGCTTCTGATCCTGGATGTCAAGTAACAGTGACTTATCTGAACCTGGCAAAAGTATTTGATACCATCCCATGTGATTAGACTAAAACTGCTGCCATTCAGTCCTCATGTAACCTACTCAATTACAAACTACTGCACGAAATCCGGCTAAACAAACTAAGTAAAACAAACCGGAAAGAAAGCAGTCGTAAGTATCACCTAAAATCACCAAGCGTAGTCAGGAACACTTCCAAAAGAATCTTGAACGCAACTTTATTTGTAAGATAAAAGCGTTTTCGCTGCTATTAAACACAAGCAGCTTCCTCAGAAAGAAAAATACAATGAAGCATTGAGCGCCAAGCAGTAAAAACTAATTAAAACATAGGCGTGTACTTCATGACATCACTACCTCTTAAATGGGTGTTATCTTACGCCACTTTAAAACTAACAAGACATTTGTTTTTAAAAATAGTTATAACCTTAGTACCAAAAATCTAATAAAGGTCAAATATTAAAGGAATTACCATCAACTAGTACAAAAAATCAAAATTAAACTATTAAAAATCAACCATAAAAAGGCATGTTAAATAAGACTTCCCTCGTGATTATGCAGTCCAACTTACAAAACCTCAGGGGCAGGTTGCGTTACTGTAATTAAACTCCTAATGTGTGTAGATGTTAAACATAACAAACAAGAATGATAATGTGGTGCACTGCTTACTTCATATAGCTTCTCATTTTTAACACCACTGAGATGTTACAATTATCATTAAGACCAGGATTATGGAAGGCATTTAACTTAATCTGCCATTCCAATTCACAAAGTTCTAAAAGGAGGGACAATGGACCCCCCCTGGTGCTCATTGGGATGTGATCAATCCCCATGAAAACAAATTTGTGTTCTGGGAAGTTAGCTACATGTCTAGCAAGAGCATTTTCCTGCTTGTTGGTCCTAATGGCATAGACGTGTTCATAAATACGTTGCCGCAATTTGCGGTCCGTCTTGCCTATATAGAATGCAGGACATGTGTTGCAAAACGCTCCATAAATGACTGATTTTGTATTGCAATTAATGGTATGTTGGATATAATATTTGTTGTCATTGACAAGGAAAGTAAGTCCTACTCTGACTAAATGGCACCAATTACATGAACCACAAGCCACAGAGCCTTTGCATTTATTAAAGTTCAATTCGTGCCTAGATTGGAGAAGCTCTTTTAAGTTCCTACCTTTCCTAAACACCACTCTGGGGAAAGGTCCCAGCTTTTCAAATAAAAGTACATCATTCCTGATAAATTCCCAGTTTTTGTTGAGAATACTACAAATTTTCCCAGCATCATTATTAAATGTTGTAGTGAAACTAGTGACATGAATAGATCTAGACAAAGTGTCTGTCCTAGCACTGGCCATTAATTGAGTGTCCTCTACAACAATAGAAGTGTTGCCCGATACTGGTAGATCTGATACCTGTTCAGAACTTTGTTTAAGAAGAGGTTTATAAAAACCACCTGCTATCTTGACTTCTATTTCAATAGTAATTTCATCTATTAATGTGGTCGGGTAGCCCCTGTTCACAAATTGTTTTTTAAGAAACTCGCATTCTTCACTAAAAGTTAATGCTGAATTGCACATGCGGGCCGCTCTCACATATTGGCCCTTTACAATAGCCCTCTTTTGTCTGAAGGGATGTTGACTGGTGAAATGCAATAAAGAGTTACAATATGTGGTTTTCCTGAACACTTTGGATAAATAGATCATACTAGAATAGTCCTTGCTCAGATTAACATCCAAATAGTCAATCTCTACAGTTGAGAAGTTAGATGTAAACCTCAAAAAGGTAGTCGTGTCATTCATGAATTCGACTAACGACTAAGCTTCAGGTCCACTACCTTTAAATAAAATAAAGATGTCGTCCAGGTAGCGTGTGTAAAGGCGAATCTGGTCGACAAATCTGGGATTAGTTAAGATGTATTTAGCCTCCCAAAAAGCCATGAAAATGTTGGCCACACTGGCTCCACATGGGGAGCCCATGGCTATACCTTGTTTTTGCAGAAATATTTTTTCATTGAAAATGAAAAAATTAGAATCAAGGACTATATCCAATAGTTCCATTACTATACTAATTTCATTTTTAGTAGCTCCCAAATCTTTTAATTGCATTCCAACCCACTCAGAAGCCTCAAGATGGGGGATAGATGTATAGAGATCCACCACATCAATTGTTAAAAAATTATGTTCTGCATTAAATGGAATTTCATTGATGCTTCTGAGAAAGGTCCAGGAATCTTTACAGATGGAAGGGATTTTCCTTAAATACTTTAATAAAATGTGATCAATCAGTTTAGAACAGTTATAGGTCATCGAAAACCTACCATCAATCAATGCCCTCATCGGAGGGTTCTCAAGATTCTTATGAATCTTGGGAATACCAAACATCATGGGTACTTTAGGGAAGGAGATGTCCAAAAAGTTATACATTTCGACATCAATTCTACCTTCCAAAAACATGTCTCTAAGGTAACCCCTGATCCTCCTATAGGTACCATTCATTTCATTGATCGAAGAGGGACAGTAGGCAGGTGTATCCAAAACAGAAGACATTTTTTCTATGTACATACTGTTGTCAAAGATGACCAGACCTCCCCCTTTGTCAGGTTTTATTACTCTAACTGGTAAAAGTTTGAAATCAGAAAGAGCTCTTCTCTGCTCCTTCGTGATATTTTGTGAGTTGTTAAACCTCAAATTGTTTTTAGTGTTTTTCAGTTCTCTGATGTCTAATTCACAAATATTTTCGAAGACTTTCAACACAGTATGTAATGGGGGGTTAAAGGTGCTAGGAGTTTTTAACTCAGACCTAGGTAAAGCTAAAAAGTTGTTAAATAACAAATCTAAATTCAATTTCCTGGTATAACATTTAAGGTCTATGATTGTTTTAGTTACATCACAATCAGAACTAGGTACAAAGGTGTTCCCTCTAGACAAAATTTCAATAAGCTCGGGTGACAACGTAGCATTTGAAAAGTTATAGATTTTAAAGTCCCCTTTTGAGTTACATTGAATACATAGATTAGATGTCTCACGACCTTCCACGTCAGAGACATTAGGTGAGTTCATCAATTGTTCCGAGTTCTGCTCCTCGTTTGATATGTCCGTTGTGGGAGCTGGCCTAAAAAATTGTCATTGTCTTTACTAGTACTAGGTCCATGGTTATTCCTCCTGGTTCTGTCCTTGTTGTTATTTATAGTATTCACATTAGGTCTATTAGACCAATTAGGTCTATTATTTTGTTGATTCCTGTCCCCATTTTTGTTACCTGAAACAGGAAGATGGGACTCTGGATTAAAGCCATCAAGTCTGTCCAAGCCTAAAGTAGGAGCTACTTGTAGTTTTGGATAAGCTTGGTGATGGAAATATGAGTCCCTGTCTCTATTAAGCTTTTTAATTTTATTCTGTTTGAGTTTGGTCAATAAACCCTCAATACTGATGAAAATGCGGTCATAGTCAAATTTGTATTGTAAAAAGTCAATGTCAGTTTTGATAGTATTGTCCAAAATTTTTATTTCTTCAGACAAGGAAGTGATATTTAAAGAATAATGCTTGATTAACATTTCCAGTAATTGAGCACCCTGTTTTTCAAACAACGTGACAAGCTCAGTAAAAAAGGCAGTCCCCTGGATAAGTCCGGAGGGTGAAAAAGCAGAGCGGAGGCCCTTAGGCACAATATTTTCATTAAGACATTGCTGGAAGTACGAAACTTCCAGCTGCAGCTTTTTCAATTTCACAAGTTTGACATCCAATTTTTTAAGATTGTCGCAAATAGAACCAACAGAATTCATGTTAGACTCACCATCCGAAGCCGGTCGTTCCAAAATAGTCGCTCGAGGAAAAACAAACGCTTCCAAGTTGTCAATCCATTGGGAAATGGAAGGAACGCCAATAAGCTCCCTGTGGTTACTGTTGCTTCTCTGTTGCTCTCCATTGTTTGACAGGTTGCCCTCGCTATCTAGGTCTCTGGATGCGGAAGGAAGTAACCGCTCACTAGGTTCATTAATACTGGTGCTGTTCACAGTGCGTGTATAACGCTGCCCCGCTGGAATACTACTTGATGGCAAACTACGTAGACTTTGGTTCTCGAAGACCTCCATACGAGAATGCAGAGAGTCTATTTTTTGTGATAAAGCCAATAAAATCGTGTTAACATCCAAAGCGGTATTAGAGTGAATGACCGCAAGCTGGTCTCCATCTGAATGAAAGATGGAAGGTGTGCTCGGACTGCTGACTCTCTCCGAAGCCATGTAAGACAACAAACTGCACGAAATCCGGCTAAACAAACTAAGTAAAACAAACCGGAAAGAAAGCAGTCGTAAGTATCACCTAAAATCACCAAGCGTAGTCAGGAACACTTCCAAAAGAATCTTGAACGCAACTTTATTTGTAAGATAAAAGCGTTTTCGCTGCTATTAAACACAAGCAGCTTCCTCAGAAAGAAAAATACAATGAAGCATTGAGCGCCAAGCAGTAAAAACTAATTAAAACATAGGCGTGTACTTCATGACATCACTACCTCTTAAATGGGTGTTATCTTACGCCACTTTAAAACTAACAAGACATTTGTTTTTAAAAATAGTTATAACCTTAGTACCAAAAATCTAATAAAGGTCAAATATTAAAGGAATTACCATCAAGTAGTACAAAAAATCAAAATTAAACTATTAAAAATCAACCATCTTCGATCAATGAAATGAATGGTACCTATAGGAGGATCAGGGGTTACCTTAGAGACATGTTTTTGGAAGGTAGAATTGATGTCGAAATGTATAACTTTTTGGACATCTCCTTCCCTAAAGTACCCATGATGTTTGGTATTCCCAAGATTCATAAGAATCTTGAGAACCCTCCGATGAGGGCATTGATTGATGGTAGGTTTTCGATGACCTATAACTGTTCTAAACTGATTGATCACATTTTATTAAAGTATTTAAGGAAAATCCCTTCCATCTGTAAAGATTCCTGGACCTTTCTCAGAAGCATCAATGAAATTCCATTTAATGCAGAACATAATTTTTTAACAATTGATGTGGTGGATCTCTATACATCTATCCCCCATCTTGAGGCTTCTGAGTGGGTTGGAATGCAATTAAAAGATTTGGGAGCTACTAAAAATGAAATTAGTATAGTAATGGAACTATTGGATATAGTCCTTGATTCTAATTTTTTCATTTTCAATGAAAAAATATTTCTGCAAAAACAAGGTATAGCCATGGGCTCCCCATGTGGCGCCAGTGTGGCCAACATTTTAATGGCTTTTTGGGAGGCTAAATACATCTTAACTAATCCCAGATTTGTCGACCAGATTCGCCTTTACACACGCTACCTGGACGACATCTTTATTTTATTTAAAGGTAGTGGACCTGAAGCGGAGTCGTTAGTCGAATTCATGAATGACACGACTACCTTTTTGAGGTTTACATCTAACTTCTCAACTGTAGAGATTGACTATTTGGATGTTAATCTGAGCAAGGACTATTCTAGTATGATCTATTTATCCAAAGTGTTCAGGAAAACCACATATTGTAACTCTTTATTGCATTTCACCAGTCAACATCCCTTCAGACAAAAGAGGGCTATTGTAAAGGGCCAATATGTGAGAGCGGCCTGCATGTGCAATTCAGCATTAACTTTTAGTGAAGAATGCGAGTTTCTTAAAAACCAATTTGTGAACAGGGGCTACCCGACCACATTAATAGATGAAATTACTATTGAAATAGAAGTCAAGATAGCAGGTGGTTTTTATAAACCTCTTCTTAAACAAAGTTCTGAACAGGTATCAGATCTACCAGTATCGGGCAACACTTCTATTGTTGTAGAGGACACTCAATTAATGGCCAGTGCTAGGACAGACACTTTGTCTAGATCTATTCATGTCACTAGTTTCACTACAACATTTAATAATGATGCTGGGAAAATTTGTAGTATTCTCAACAAAAACTGGGAATTTATCAGGAATGATGTACTTTTATTTGAAAAGCTGGGACCTTTCCCCAGAGTGGTGTTTAGGAAAGGTAGGAACTTAAAAGAGCTTCTCCAATCTAGGCACGAATTGAACTTTAATAAATGCAAAGGCTCTGTGGCTTGTGGTTCATGTAATTGGTGCCATTTAGTCAGAGTAGGACTTACTTTCCTTGTCAATGACAACAAATATTATATCCAACATACCATTAATTGCAATACAAAATCAGTCATTTATGGAGCGTTTTGCAACACATGTCCTGCATTCTATATAGGCAACACGGACCGCAAATTGCGGCAACGTATTTATGAACACGTCTATGCCATTAGGACCAACAAGCAGGAAAATGCTCTTGCTAGACATGTAGCTAACTTCCCAGAACACAAATTTGTTTTCATGGGGATTGATCACATCCCAATGAGCACCAGGGGGGGTCCATTGTCCCTCCTTTTAGAACTTCGTGAATTGGAATGGCAGATTAAGTTAAATGCCTTCCATAATCCTGGTCTTAATGATAATTGTAACATCTCAGTGGTGTTAAAAATGAGAAGCTATATGAAGTAAGCAGTGCACCACATTATCATTCTTGTTTGTTATGTTTAACATCTACACACATTAGGAGTTTAATTACAGTAACGCAACCTGCCCCTGAGGTTTTGTAAGTTGGACTGCATAATCACGAGGGAAGTCTTATTTAACATGCCTTTTTATGGTTGATTTTTAATAGTTTAATTTTGATTTTTTGTACTACTTGATGGTAATTCCTTTAATATTTGACCTTTATTAGATTTTTGGTACTAAGGTTATAACTATTTTTAAAAACAAATGTCTTGTTAGTTTTAAAGTGGCGTAAGATAACACCCATTTAAGAGGTAGTGATGTCATGAAGTACACGCCTATGTTTTAATTAGTTTTTACTGCTTGGCGCTCAATGCTTCATTGTATTTTTCTTTCTGAGGAAGCTGCTTGTGTTTAATAGCAGCGAAAACGCTTTTATCTTACAAATAAAGTTGCGTTCAAGATTCTTTTGGAAGTGTTCCTTACTCAATTACAAACTGACTGACAGACCACTGATTTATAATTATTATAAAAGGCCATTCTTCTAAATGAAACTATTAACTTGGAGAGTGCCAAAGAGATATGCACTCGGCCCAATTTTAATACATTTTTCAGAACTGAATGTGAACAGTTGTTAGCTGTCAGTATAAATCTGCCAGTTATTTCATATTAGTCTTTATGCTAATGATGTCAAAACTTCCAAATTCTGTAAATGCTCTTTCTAACTGATATAGTTAGCTATTATCCGCATGCCTCTGCACACACCTATCAACCTCTTAGCACAAGAAATCTGGACAAAGCCTAAAATAATGGTGGGGTGGACAAGGACCCAAAAATAGGGACAGATTTTACGTATTGCTCTTGTAAACATAGAAAGTTGCTAGAATAACAGGCTTTTTGTTAGCATGCATTCTCTGAAGGAGATAAAGTCTAAAACTCAAATTTATATCATTATTTAGTGACATCAATCCTTAGTGATTTGCCAGAAAACCACAAATTCTATGAGAGACAGATATAAAATATGAGACAAAAATTTGGACAGTCTGTGAAAATCTGGTCAGTTGAGAGGTAAATGGTATCCATCCCCAGTCGAACCATCTCCAGTAACAAATACCAGTTAATAAACAAATAAAATAAATAGGTTCAGAGGTAGGTACTAGGCTATTGGCCCTAGGACATATAAAAGCCTAGCCAAAAGGTACCCTGCCTTTCGCCACCCAAGAAAATTATTTTCCTGTGCCACTGTCGAGCAGAGTCACAGAAGTGATCCCCGGGGTTAATTTCCTATCTCCCATCCAATCATCAAGATTTTTCTTGAAGAGTGCTAATGAGGAGCTTTGTTTGATATAGATAGGTAGTTTGTTCCAGTGTATGGGAAGTCTCTGGGACAGGAATCTATCCATCCAGCATGTTCTGTTTATTGTGGTGACAAGGTTTAGGTCCCTAGAGCATGTAGCTCGTAGGGATTGGGATTTCTTTAAGTGGAGCATGTCTAAAAGCTCTGGGTTTGACATAGCTTTGTGTGTTAGGCAGAGATCGCCACTGAGTAGGCGATATGTGACGGAGTAAAGCTGCAGATTTTTGAGATGGTCTGCATAGGGCATCTGTTTGAGGCTGGTAATCCTCTTTGTGAGGTATTTCTGCGGCTTTTCCAGTTGTTGTAGATGTCTTGTGAGGTACATACCAAAAGGGGCATTGTACTCTATAATGGGTCTAATGAGTGATGAGTAGAGAAGAACAATGACCTCTTTTTTCCTGGATGAGAAACCTTTTGTGATGAGGTGTGCCATGTGGAAGGATTTCCTGACTACTGTGGCGATGTGATTATCAAAGGAGAGACTACTGTCTACCTGTGTCCCAAGGTTTTTATCACACTTTCTGCGTTAAGTAGACTACCCCTATGTGGTAGTTCATGGGTACAGAGTTTTTACCAAAAGGGATGACAATGCACTTTTTGGCATTGAGCTTGAGGCCATGGCTTTGACACCAGGCATCTGTCTCAGCGAGGCCCTTTTGTAGGATGTCCACATCTTTTGGAGTTTTGATTATGGCACCTAGTTTGCAGTCATCTGCGAACTTCATTAGCCAAAGACCTTCTGTGTAAGCCTGTATTTCAGAGAAGTAGATACCAAACAGGAGAGGACCCAGGACTGTACCCTGTGGTACTCCACTTGTCACTGGTCTGAAGTTGGATTTGGAGTCTGCTACTTTCACAGTGTGGGTTCTGTCAGTGAGCCAGTTGGCAACCCATCTTGTGACATAGGGAGTTATACCTAGTTTAGTGAGTTTATCTATAATTCCAGAGTGGGGGGATGGTGTTGAAAGCCTTACCGAGATCTAGATAGGCTGTGTGAACCACCTTACCCTCATCTACGGCTTTGGTTACTGCTTCAAAGAAGTCTATCAAGTTTAGGAGACATGATCTGCATTTTACAAACCCGAATTGGGTGGGGTCCCGAGTTTGGAGATTACCAATGTCATTGTTTATAAGTTCCATGATGATACGTTCCACAGCCTTGCATACCAGGCTCGTTAGGCTAATGGGGCGGTAGTTTCCGGGGTCCGTGGTGGCTCCCCCTTTGTGGAGTGGGATAACCACTGTGCGCCATTCAGTGGGCACATAGCTTGAGGGGAGGCTACGATTGAACATGGTACTTAGGTGGGGTTCCAGTTCGTTCTGTTGTTCATGTAGAACACAGCCTGGGATGTTGTCAGGTCCCATGGATGCTGTGTTCTTGGCTTCGGATAGTGTTTTTTTTACCTGTGCAGCTGTGATTACAGGAACTTTGCATTCTTCTGGTATTGAGATCGGCCCTTTACGGGATGACAGGGGGGTAAAGTTAGCACTGAACCTATCTGCCAGGATGTTGGCAATATCAGTTGGTTCTGTATATTTAGTGCCATTGTGCTGTAACTCAGAGCAGATCCAAGTGTTGCCATTGAGATTCTTGACATAGCTATAGAATGCTTTGTGGTTGTCTTTAGAGTCAGTGGCGATTTTGTTTTCGTAACTAGCTTTGGAGGATTTTATGAGGGATCTCAGCTTCTTACTGAGGCTCTCCAGGGAGTTCCTCTAATCGTGGGATTTTACTCTTTTCTGCAACAGTTTCTTTCTTCTGTTGTAGAGTTTATTTATGGCAGGGGACCACCAGATTGGCTTCCTTTTTTTGGAGGATAGCATCTTGGTTCTGTTAGGGATTGCACGATCCATGCACTCGTGTAAGTGCTTATAAAGTGCATTTGTGTACGATTCAGCAGTCATACCTCTATTGTCCGACAGCATGGGGGTCGTGAAGTTGGCTTTGGAGAAATATTTTACTATGGTTTCCTTAATGGGCAGTGGGGGAGGGATGTGGATGTCTAGGGTGATTAGCTTGTGGTCGGATCGACCAACGAGAAATTGACCTCGTGTGGAGCACCGGTTGCCCATGTTGGTAATAACCAGGTCTAGGATATTGCTGCCCCTGGTGGGGGTGTGGATAAGCTGATCCAAGGCATTGGAATTTATGAATTCCAGAAAACTTTGAGCACAAGAGTTGGTACATGAGTAGTTTTCCCAGTTAATGGTGGGGTAGTTGAAATCACCCATTATTAGGGTGTTAGGTTGTGCCCTAATATTTTCCAGTGTATCAAGAAATGAGGAGTGGGAATCCTGGGGCACGGTGGGGGATCTGTAGCAAGCTACAATTTGGATTTCAGTCTTGCCCAGAGTTAGTTACACTTGGATAATCTTGGATGCATTATGCTGAGCAACTAGCCTGGAGGTGTGGATATCCTTAATGAATATGGACACGTCTCCGCCTTTAGTGTTTCGGTCCAGGTTTGGTGGCCGAAAGGTGTGGTATGAATTAGAGCCTGGTAATGCAGGGGTACTCTCTGGAGCCTTGAACCAGGTCTCTGTCACTGCACAGATGTTGATGTTCTCCATTTTAAGGAGTGCCTTGAGTGAGTGCATTTTAAGGTTTAGACTTCTAGCATTGAGTAGCAATACCCTCAGATTCTTCTTGCTTGTACCTGTTATGGTGGTGAATTTGTCATTTGAACCTTCCCTAAAAAAGGCACTATAGGGGTGGCTAGAGCCTTAGCCAGTATCCGGAATCCCAGGGGTGACAGGTGCAGGCCATCTCTGGCAAAGCATCATGGTTTGTCGATCATATTATCCAAGCCAGACAGATACTGGATCCCCTTAGAATGGCACCAGAAGCTTAGCCAATTGTTGAAGTCAATCATTTTGTCCTTGTACTGTGGTATCATTCTGGGTGATGGCAGGATGCTACGCAGGGCTAGGGTCATACCTGCCTGGGCTACAAGATCGGACCGCTCCTCCATGTCCCTTTACATGTAGTCCAGGGAGGTATGTCTCAGGTCATTCACACCAACATGGACAATGACAGAGTCATATTTGTACTTGTTGTGGAGTGACCTGAGTGCATGCATTATGTGGCGGATCCTGGCACCCGACAGGCAGCTGACAGTAACTTTCTCCTTGTTTAGCCTGTTGAGTGGAACATCAGTGTGCCTGACTATAGAGTCACCTATGACTAGAGTGTTGGGTATGTCGTTATTTATGCCTTATGGGCTGTGGTTAAGTGGCACACTGAGTTTGTGGGCTATGTGTCATTTGGGTTGTGTTGGGGAGGGGTGGAGGTTGCTTGTGTTTCTGCTTTGGATATCTCTGTTGCTTGGGCAGGTTTTTACTAAGAGCCTCTGTGAATGTAGGTGTGTGTTTTGTGTTTCTATGTGTGTGTTTTGGTGGTGTAGATTTTGACGGACTATGTGCTGAATGTGGTGTGGTGCAAGTGTTTACCTTCTCCTCTTGACTGTCTAGGCCAGTCTTAGGTGAGGAGAGCTTTGCTTCCAGTTTGGCTATACAAGTGCATCTCTCACAGGTTGCAGTGTTGGGTGGTAGGAGGAGAGGGTTGTCTGTGTACATGAGGCAATTACTGCATTGCCCCAAGATGCCCAGACTCATCAGGTAGACAGGAGAAAACACCGGGAGCTGACTCTTAGACATGCCTGGATAGGTGCCTATTTGTTAAGTATAGAAACAGTTTTCCTCTAGACAGTGAGGAAAGTTGAGTGCTGTAGTAATTTGTAGCTTATTTAGTGCTTACAACGAGTTCTGAACAAGTGTTGAGCTCAAAGAAACAGACGAGTACTGAAACTAAAAAACTGGCTAGTTCTAAGAAACAAAATTAAGCTAGAAGGCTTCCCTCCAACACAGAAAGGCTTGGGGGCTTAGAAACCCAAAAATAGTCCTGGACACAGCAAATCTGTATCCAGACTAGACTACCCACAGGAAAGGCAGGAAACAAGCTTAGAATTTTTTTTTTTTTTGCTGCAAAAGCAACAGTAATGAAGTACGGAAAAAAAAACATACTACCAAATCCTTTTGGGGACAATTCAAAGCTAAACTGGTTAACTTACATCTTGAAACGGTCATTGCAGAATGCAGACAATGCTTCTTTGCTATACTCTGCCCCCTTGTGGCCACTCCACCATTGCCATGTCAGTTCCACTACACTCTTCCTTTCACTCATTAGAAACAATGCATCTGATATAGATAGCTCCCTGCTCCTAAGTGCCTCAGAGGCCATCTACACTATGTTGTACCATGTAGTTTTAAAGCCCTTCACATGCCCTCACTGGTGATCATGTCCTCATCTTCTGCTCCCACCAAGCAAATGAAGTATTTTACATATATTGTCTTTTTACTGGATGAGGCAATGTCATATTATGAGCAATGTACATAGTTGTATTCCTAAACGATTTTTCCCTGTGTACCAAATAAACACAAGGTAAGCATTGTCGCCTCACAGCAAGAGGTTCTCCGGTTCAATTCTCGGCTGAAGCACCTCCTGTGCAAAGTCTGCATGTCCTCCCTGCAGTTGAGTGAGTTTTAAAGACATGCAGGTAGGTGTGTGTGTGTGTGTGTGTGTGTGTGTGTGTGTGTGTGTGTGTGTGTGTGTGTGTGTGTGTGTGTGCCTTTTGTAAAGGTTGGGTGCTGGGCTGGCAACTCAACACCATTAAAATACCACTGCCAAACAATCTGCAGACCAATGATCCGCTGTGGCGACCCCTTACTGGGAAAACCCAAAAGGCAATGCATTGCATGGCATTACTCAGAAGGTTTCTTTCTGAAATGTACTACACTCATTGTATAATAAAATAATTATGTTTAGGAGGCAACTTGTGGATACAATTTTTGTAAATTTAATCACTTTGTCTTTTGGGATCACACTGTGAACCTTTGTAAA
The DNA here is from genome assembly GCF_019279795.1 of Protopterus annectens. NCBI lineage: Eukaryota > Metazoa > Chordata > Ceratodontiformes > Protopteridae > Protopterus > Protopterus annectens. The sequence goes on along the minus strand of NC_056737.1, from coordinate 1,833,400,102 downwards.
ACATAGTGACGCTATCCGACTCCAGTCTGTTTATGAGTGTTCATCAGTTATTGTTCTCCTCTCCTGGGCAGAGTCTGAAAAGGATTCACTAGGAGCAGTACTGCCCCCATTACCAAAATAAAATAAGTCTCTCTTCTTCTGATGGGAAAAAGGCTCATTCAAAGGAAACACTGCTGTATCGTCTCAAGGGGCCTCTCACTCCCTTGCAGCCCCCAGCGTAATTTTATTATGTATAGTGTAGTCTTAATCAGTTGAGGTGTGCTGAAGTGTAAGACCGAATTTTTTTCTTTAAACACAACTTTCATTCAGGCCATTACTGGATAAAAAAAAAGTTGTTTGAAAAAAAAAAAACTCTAAAATGCATCTCACAGCATCTAGAACCACGACACCATCTGGAGACCACCCTGGCTTAATGCAGTTGTTTCCTCCAAAGTTATCAGAGCGCAGTCCTGCCTGGTTAGAATATGTTGAATGAATGGATTTAGGAAAAAATGAACAGTAAGCCTACTTGTGAGAAAAACAAAGAAAAAAGTAATCTGGTTGGTATGCGTAGGCCCAGATGGAAAGGGACTGGGTAGTACCAGGTGACTGCATGGAGGGAAGGTGCTGTGGAGCCCCTTGTCTAGGGTGTCAGTTCACCTAAAGCTGGTCGTGCCATGACTAGCCGCTCATGCCTTATTGTGTATTTATATAGACACATAGAAACATACAGTTCCTTCAGTATTTTGCATTCACACTATTCACTCTACAGTTCCTTAATACATTCCACACTTAGCCTAGTCATAGTATATGCTGCATGCACCATGCTTAAATTTGAAGCCCTTGCAAATGCCCAGTGGATGAGGAGAAGGACATTCAATTATCTGAAGTTTACTTTCATGTAGCATTTTCCAGAGATGGTTCATCAGTGAGTCACACTCACACCTGTTTCAAATGAAAGATGGTGAACATGAGGGAAACTGAGGCTCACCTTTGTCAGAAAGAACTTTTGACCTAGTTCTGGCAAAACATGATGCAAATATAGAAATGCTGATAGTTTGTTCAGTGTTTCAAGGAGGTGGTAGGCTGTTGAACTAGTCCAAACAGGATACATCTCAAGAACATTCCAAACATTTGGTAAGACACTATGCCACAACAGCAACTTAATTTTCAGTGGTATCCCCACTGCAGTTTCCAATTTCATAACAATTTACACAGAAGCAACTGGTAAAGTTATGAACCAATAAATTACTCCACATCCTGTTTCAACTGTCTCCTCCTTAAAAATTATATGCAATTACAATAGTTAATACATAAATCAAACAAATGTTACTGAACTCCACCCTCAAGAAGACAAGATGAATTCTGTCAAAATGACTGTCATACCGGTGCTGCTAAAAAAAAAACTTTCAGCAAAGCAACATCACAGGATATATTTCCTGATATAGATGGCAAACAGTACCGATGTTCTGTTGGGAGAAGAGTCACATTCACTTTTATAGTAGAAGTTTGTTTAAAGAATTTAAACTTGATGCATCCAGAGTGCAATTGTTAATAGAGTTTAGAGGTTTTCCAAAGCTACAGGTGGACATACAACTGCTCCTTCAAAAAACATACAGATATCTATGTATACACGTTCACTTTCCTGTATGCCCATAGTGAATTCTACTCAACACCCAGGTTCTGTTCTGTCTCACATACTGGTACATACACATGTCTCTATACAGACAAAGCTGTTGCTTATACACTAAATTGCTGGCCACTGTTTGGCAGTATACCACAGAGAAGCATTTCTCATATGATGAAACCAGATGCCACAGAGATAGTTATGGCTGTCTTAGCTGAGGCCCAAACAAGACAGAAGATGCTGCATATTTAAACAGTTTTTTTTGTAACGTTTTATGTGGTATTGGGTGAAAACAAACGTGTGCCTGACTGCAAATAAAGAAAGAAATAACAAAATATTGCTTATTTCAAGTGTGTGTGTGTGTATGTATGTGTGTGTGTATTTGCTTGGGAGTGTCATGGAAGGTACGACGACTTTTCTATAGTTTGAGAGAGGCTCACCAAGAGTCCAACAGCCCAGCTCACTTAAACAGCTTCCAACAACCTACTGTATGTAAGGTTAAGGCTAGAAAATGTTAACGGGTTTTATCCTGCAGATATGGGCTTAATTCCATCAGTCTTTATATACATATAGTGCACGTCATGAAAAAAAATCACTTAACCTGATGAAAATTCCTGGATCATCCCAGAAAGGAAGCATATATGGCTAATGCATCTTACCTAGTTTAAATACTCAACTGTGGGGATACACATATGGATTTCTTTCCCAGCTCCAAACAAAAAATACAAATTTCTAAACAGCAGCACAACCCACAGCCAGCAAGTCTCATCATTTGACTCACTGAAGTCGCCAGCTACTACTACTACTCATCAAACATAGACACATACACACACACATATAGCTATATTATATTTACTGGGATGATGTGAGGATTTATGTCACTAAATAATGCATACATTTGAGCATTAGACGTTGTATCCTTCAGAAAAATGTATGCTAACAAAAATCCTGTTATTCTAGCTATTTTCTAAGAAGAATGTTTTAAATCTGTTTCTGTTTTGGGCCCCTGTCCCCACTTTGTCCAAATTTCTTATGCTAAGAGGTTGAGAAGTATGGCATACACAAGCACACACACACACACATAAATGCAAATAAAATGCCAGAAGAAAGAGCTGACAAAGTCTGTCTAGCCCAATCAGAAAATCTGTCTTGGAACTTATTTCATGTCTAGATGATTTTAAATTGAAAGTCATAAATTGTAGTTACAGAAGCAAAGCAAAAGAAATAAAAGCATTCTGATAACATACCTAATCATTGAAACACTTATTTAATCAGTATTATAAAAACATATACTTAGCATATATACCAAATTTAAAACATTTTTGTTTTTTTTATTTAATATGAGTTCTCACAAGTGTTTCTTTAAAAGTGTGCTACCTCGGGACACTGGCAAAATTATTTTAACTTTGTGTTTATCCTAATGTCTTTTGGAAAATCCAACTCACTTAGCCATCATTAACCTCCTTACATGTATTTAACTGCTTGAGGGTACGCTACCCTGGAGGACCATTTCAGCACAGGCCTATCACAAAACCTCTGAATTATAGGTAAACACACTGTCATATCCATGCTGAGTCTTTAATTCTATGAAGAATGTGCTTAAGCTAGATTTTTTAATAATAATGAGAGTTTAAACCAATAATTTTCAACCAGGGTTCCAGGCAAACCTGGCATCTCTAGCATCTGACAGGGGTTCCTCCACAAATTTCTCTTAATGTTGAAAACATGAATGACTTATCTAAGTAGAAGACTTACAGGTCTGTCTTCAGTGTGCCCTCAGATCCAGGAGCTGTCCAGAAATCATCAATTAAAAGTTTCACATTAAAGACAGAATGGCTAAGGAGACTTTGCAACTGAATTAATTCCCTTAACACATTCAGAAAAAAAATCTATGCTACACATGAATTCAGTTTAATAAAAACTATTTCAATATTATCACTCTGTCTTATCATGAAAAATATGAATGCACTATTGTGTCACTTCCACAGCATCTTTCAACTTATTATATAATTTATAAATAAAAACATTTAATTATTGTAAAATAACATGGTCTCAGCACATGTAATGTGGGGGTTCCTTACATCATAATAACACTGTATATAAGTTTCCTTCACCACAAAAAAAGATCCACTGGTGCCATCCCGTTTTGATTATTGTGTTGACTGGAACACTCTCACTACTCATTTCTTCCAGGGGTGAGCAGAAATGGAAAATTATATTTATTTATTTTTTTGTTTTACCTGAGCGTGTCCACCCTTTTGCTCTATTAAATCACTGGTTTAAACAGTTTTTTTTTTGTACTCCCTGTCCTCCAATCCTGCCAAACGTGCACACACGCACAAGTACACACACAACTTTCCATGCTACATCTTTGTTTCCTATCCTTATCTTCCATTAGTAATGTAGCTAGTAATCAGAGAATTGCAGAGAAGTTCTAGAATTCGACCTCGTTAAATCTTCTGCTGTGTGAAATGGACTGTGCAAGTTATTTCTCTAAGGCTTTGTGCTGCAGCATTGCAAAAATTAATAGATGAAGTATCTGTTATTCAGTTGTTTGACAAAAAGGTTAAATCATTGTGCTGAATTGCACCAAACATTCCAACACATTCATGTAAACCTGCATTTTTACTCATTAACTGAAAATTAAAAATAGAAAGTTCTGGAAATTCAAAACATATTTAAAAATATAAGATGTTAATGTAACATGCCACCTCACAATATCCCTTAGTCTTTCCATGGCTATTGTTATTCTATCCTTTCCATCAACTTACAACTTAAATCAATGGGTCAACAGTCTACACACATCAAACTGTTTATTTTTCTTTTGTTAACAGAGTAGATGGACTAGTCAAGTGATCTTTAACCCAAAATGACACCTGATGGGTGTCACCTTTTCCATGTCACTGCTGGTATGTTATACTGTAAAGTCAGTGTTTATAAGGACTCAGTTAATTTTTACAGTAATATGACCGCTTTGCTTGAGCATTTTACCACTATATTGCACTCTGGCCTTTATGATGCTCGATAAGATGTAGCAACATTTTGATAATAACTGAAAACAGTTAAGTCCACAACACTTTTCCTGTCACCAAAATCAACCTAACCTGACCAGACCTGTTGGGGAAAAACGAAAACAGAACTTACACCTAGTAGGTTTCACATACTTAAAGATAAACTGAAACATAGTTTTTGATGAAGAACATTGTTACTAACTTTTAAATCGGATTCTCACAGCAGAACTAAGAGAATAGAGCTGAACTCTGTTCCACTTCACAGAAATAACTTCTTATGAATGCACATCATAGACCTATACATAATGGAGCATCCCTCTGAGCCTGAAGTCTGGACTGCCACCATTTAGACTATTCAGGCATGCTATATAGTTCAATGACATTTATGAAGTCTTCTCAACTACCGTGAGACAGTAACTGTCTTCATCTGCAGTCTAGAAATGTCACATTAAAGCATATGTTTTCTCTGCTGAGGCTGCAGACACAGAGAACCGAAAATGGTTTACTGCAATACTTCTCTCAGACTACTTCAAAACACTGCCTACACCCGACTCCTGTCTCATCTGCGACCAAACATTTAAGTGTAAATTATGTTCGAGACCGATCATTACAAACTGATTGCTTCACTGTACGCCATGATACAGTCTGCACCTCCTACGCAGACCCTAGCTCCAGGAAAGCATCTGGCCCCATTGTATAAAGTCTCCACTGGCTTACCTGAAGCAACAGGCTTGTCTTGTTCGGCAAGCTGTCTAGGCTGCAGTTCATCCACAGCTAAAGAGCTGACAAACGAAGGCGACCACAGGACTTCTCTGTTTGGGTGTGCTTCATCCGCCGCGACCAAAGCGAGGATAGTATATAAACAGGCGAGTCCAGCCGAGGCGTTAAAAGGCAGACAGGAATAACCTAGACATTACACAAATAATTTAAGGCACTACCGTATTTCCTCCCCAGTGATGAGCCGAGCCCCAGTGACTGTCGCTCTCAACGTCATAGACTTCACACACACCTGCCAGCCAGCACCCTGCAGCAGCAGGCAGACTGCCGCCCAGAGGGTTGGGCTGCACTTCTGCTACTTCATTCACTACTGTTTAATCGGATGTATCCTGATCAAATGAACATGCACTGTATTTACTATTTATTTTTAGTTTCACAACTGCGAAATTATGCGTTCTTTGCTTATGTGTTTACGAGACATTGCCTTCTTCTTATTACAGTTTAATGCAGGTGATTGGTACTCTTATTTTGCCGGTAACTCCGCCCAACCCGGCTAAATAAATAAGGAAGACCTTGGCGTACTGTATTGAAGATGGGCATGAGCTCAGTGGTCTGAAAGCATTGCATTGGCTTTCTGTTAAAGAAAGCCGATGCACCAACCAATCAAAAAAACAGAGGTTGGCCTTAGTCTAGTAAAGTATTTCCAGGTACTGAAAGTACACGTGGTTAATAAATCTTCGTTAGCAGTAATACAATAATTGCACCCATATAACCCTCCAGACGCAAACCACTGAATGGTACCACGCGAAAACTGCATACATTTGATGTCTGGACAATTATTTTTAGCGTGTAGCTCCAGGCAATCCCGAGGCTTAGGGTGAAGGTTTTTAATGAAATGCTGTCATTACAATATTTTAATGCATTCAGTAAACGACGTGGACACTCTTTAATTATCAATAGTTACAAATAAACAGTTATGTCTGGGACATAGGTTCATAGGTAAGTACTAGGCTATTGGCCCTAGGGCCTATATAAGCCTAGCCAAAGGCACCCTGGCTTTCGCCACCCAAGAAAATTATTTTCCTGAGCCACTGTCGAACAGAGCCGCAGAAGTGATCCCCGGGGTGAATTTCCTATCTCCCATCCAGTCATCAAGATTTTTCTTGAAGAGTGCTAATGAGGAGCTTTCTTTGATATAGACAGGTAGTTTGTTCCAGAGTATGGGAAGTCTCTGGGACAGGAATCTATCCCTCCAGCATGTTCTGTTTATTGTGGTGACAAGGTCTAGGTCCCTAGACCGAGTAGCTCGTAGGGACTGGGATTTCTTTAAGTGGAGCATGTCTAAAAGCTCTGGGTTTGACATAGCTTTGTATGTTAGGCAGAGATCGCCTCTGAGTAGGCGATATGCAATGGAGTACAGCTGCAGTTTTTTTGAGACGACAGCTGTTTGATGCCAGCAATCCTCTCTGTGAGGTATTTCTGTGGCCTTTCCAGTTGTTGTAGATGTCTTGTGAGGTACATACCAAAAGGGGCGTTGTACTCTATAATGGGTCTAATGAGTGACGAGTAGAGGGGAACAATGACCTCTTTTTTCCTGGATGAGAAACCTTTGATGATGAGGTGTGCCACACAGAAGGATTTCCTGATTACTGTGGTGATGTGATTATCAAAGGAGAGACTACTGTCCACCTGTGTCCCAAGGTGTCTTATCACACTTTTCGTGTTAAGTAGACTACCGCCTATGTGGTAGTTCATGGGTACTGAGGTTTTACCAAAAGGGATGACAATGCACTTTTTGGCATTGAGCTTGAGGCCATGGCTTTGACACCAGGCATCTGTCTCAGCGAGGCCCTTTTGTAGGATGTCCACATCTTTTGGAGTTTTGATTATAGCTCCTAGTTTGCAGTCATCTGCGAACTTCGTTAGCCAAAGACCTTCTGTGTTGGCCTGTACCTCAGAGAAGTAGATACCAAACAGGAGAGGACCCAGGACTGAACCCTGTGGCACTCCACTTGTCACTGGTCTGAAGTTGGATTTGGAGTCTGCTGCTTTCACAGTGTGGGTTATGTCAGTGAGCCAGTTGGCAACCCATCTTGTGACATAGGGATTTATACCTAGTTTAGTGAGTTTATCTATAATTCCAGAGTGGGGGATGGTGTCAAAAGCCTTGGCGAGATCTAGATAGGCTGTGTGAACCACCTTACCCTCATCTACGGCTTTGGTTACTGCTTCAAAGAAGTCTATCAAGTTTAGGAGACATGATCTGCCTTTTACAAACCTGAACTGGGTGGGGTCCTGAGTTTGGAGATTACCAATGTCATTGTTTATAAGTTCCATGATGATACATTCCATAGCCTTGCAGATCAGGCTCGTTAGGCTAATGGGGCAGTAGTTTCCGGGGTCTGTGGTGGCTCCCCCTTTGTGGAGTGGGATAACTGTCGCTGTGCACCATTCATTGGGCACTTAGCCTGAGGTGAGGCTATGATTGAACATAGTACTTAGGTGGAGTGCCAGTTTGTTCTGTAGTTCATGTAGAACACAGCCTGGGATGCCGTCAGGTCCCATGGATGCTGTGTTCTTGGCTTTGGATAGTGTGTTTTTTACCTGTGCAGCCGTGATTACAGGAACTTTGCATTCTTCTGGTATAGAGGTGGGCCCTTTAGCGGATGACAGGGGGGTAAAGTTAGCACTGAACCTATCTGCCAGGATGTTGGCAATATCAGTTGGTTCTGTATATTTAGTGCCATTGTGCTGTAACTCAGAGCAGATCTGAGTGTTGCCATTGAGATTCTTGACATAGCTATATAATGCTTTGTGGTTGTCTTTAGAGTCAGTGGCGATTTTGTTTTCATAACCAGCTTTGGAGGATTTTATGAGGGATCTCAGCTTCTTACTGAGGCTGACCAGGGAGTTTCTCTAATCATGGGATTTTACTCTTTTTTGCAACAGTTTCTTTCTTCTGTTGTAGAGTTTGTTTATGGCAGGAGACCACCAGATTGGCTTCCTTTTTTTGGAGGATAGCATCTTGGTTCTGTTAGAGATTGCACGATCCATGCACTCGTGTAAGTGCTTATAAAGTGCATTTGTGGAGGGTTCAGCAGGCGTACCTCTATTGTCCGTCAGCATGGGTGTCGTGAAGTTTTCCACTTCTGTCTTAAGAAGCATGAAGTTGGCTTTGGAGACATTTTTTACTGTGGTTTCCCTAATAGGGGGTAGGGGAGGGATGTGGATGTCTAGGGTGATTAGCTTGTGGTTGGATCTGACCAATGAGGAATTGACCGCTGGTGTGGAGCACTGGTTGCCCATGTTGGTAATAGCCAGGTCTAGGATATTGCTTCCCCTGGTGGGGGTGTGGATAAGTTGATCCATGGCACTGGAATTTATGAATTCCAGAAAACGTTGAGCACAAGAGTTGGTACATGAGTAGTTTTCCCAGTTAATGGTAGGGTAGTTGAAATCGCCCTTTATTAGGGTGTTAGGTTGTACCCTAATATTTTCCAATGTATTAAGAAATGAGGAGTGGGAATCTTGGGGCATGGTGGGGGATCTGTAGCAAGCTACAATTTGGATTGCGGTCTTGCCCAGAGTTAGTTGCACTTGGATAATCTCGGACGCATTATGCTGAGCAACTAGCCTGGAGGTGTGGATATCCTTAATGAATATGGACATGCCTCCGCATTTAGTGTTTCGGTCCAGGCTGGGTGGCTGAAAGGTGTGGTATGAATTATAGCCTGGTAATGCAGGGGTACTCTCTAGAGCCTTGAACCAGGTCTCTGTCACTGCACAGATGTCAATGTTCTCCATTTTAAGGAGTGCCTCGAGTGAGTGCATTTTGAGGTTTAGACTTCTTGCACTGAGTAGCAATACCCTCAGATTCTTCTTTCCTGTACCTGTTAGGGTGGTGAATTTGTTATTTGAACCTTGCCTAAAAAAGGCACTATAGGGATGGCTAGAGCCTTAGCCAGTATCCGGAATCCCAGGGGCAATACTGGCAGGCCATCTCTGGCAAAGCATCATGGTTTGTCAATCATGTCATCCCAGGCAGACAGATACTGGATCCCCTTAAAATGACACCAGAAGCTTAGTCAATTGTTGAAGTCAATCATTTTGTCCTTGTACTGTGGTATCATTCTGGGTGATGGCAGGATGCTACTCAGGGCTAGGGTCATACCTGCCTGGGCTATAAGATCGGACCGCTCCTCCATGTCCCTTTTCATGTAGTCCAAGGAGGTATGTCTCAGGTCATTCACACCAACATGGACAATGACAGAGTCATATGTGTACTTGTTGTGGAGTGACCTGAGTGCATGCGTTATGTGGTGGATCCTGGCACCCGACAGGCAGCTGACAGTAACTTTCTCCTTGTTTAGCCTGATGAGTGGAACATCAGTGTGCCTGACTATAGAGTCACCTACGACTAGAGTGTTGGGTACGTTGTTATGCCTTATGGGCTGTGGTTGAGTGGCACACTGAGTTTATGGGCTATGTGTCATTTGGGTTGTGTTCGGGGGTGGAGGTTGCTTGTGTTTCTGCTTTGGAGGTCCCTGTTGCTTGGGCAGGTTTATGCTGAGAGCCTCCATGAATGTAGATGTGTGTTTTGTGTTTCTATGTGTGTGTTTTGGTGGTGTAGGTTTTGAGGACTATGTGCTGAGTGTGGTGTGGTGCAAGTGTTTACCTTCTCCTCTTGACTGTCTAGTCCAGTCTTGGGTGAAGAGAGCTTTGCTTCTAGTTTGGCTATATAAGTGCATCTCTCACAGGTTGTAGTGTTGGGTGGTAGGATGAGAGGGTTGTCTGTGTACATGAGGCAATTACTGCATTGCCCCAAGATGCCCAGATTCATCAGGTAGACAGGAGAAAACACTGGGAGCTGACCCTTAGACATGCCTGGATAGGTGCTTATTTGTTAAGTACTAGAAACTGTTTTCCTCTAGACAGTGAGGAAAGTTGAGTGCTGTAGTAATTTGTAGCTTATTTAGTGCTTAGAATAAGGTCTGAACAAGTGTTGAGCTCAGAGAAACAGACTTGAGTGCTGAAACAAAACCTGGCTAGTTCTAAGAAACAAAATTAAGCTAGAAGGCTTCCCTCCAACACAGAAAGGCTTGGGGGCATAGAAGCCTACAAATAGTCCTGGACACAGCAAATCTATATCCAGACTAGACTACCCACAGGAAAGGCAGGAAACAAGCTTAGAAACACTTTTTTTTTTTTTAGTGGAAAGAGAGAAAGGAGTAGCAGAAACTAAGCTGATTGGCCTTCTCAAATGTTCTCCCTGTACTGGGTAGAATGGAGTAATGACACTAGACTGGGAGGAGGGTCCCAGATCAAATTTACAGTAGGGGAGGGCAACTGCAAAGCCGCCAACTATAAAAACACCATACCAATAGGGAGAGAGGGTGGGAAACAAACTGCAGAAATGTTTCCCACAGCAGAAAAGCAGCAGTGAGCCTTTAAATGAAAGTTTTAAACAGATAAAGGAGCCTCTAGTGAAAGCATTTAACTGCAACAAGTTATCAGAAACAAACAACCCAACAGATGCTTAATAAAAGTAGACAATTTCCAGTTAATATCTCACACACAGTGAAACTAGCTAGAAAAATATAAATAACTTTAGCAAAATAAGCAAAAAAACAGGATACTTAATGTTATATATTATAGATCCAAGTTTGGTCAGTGTCCTTCCTTTGATTAGCTCAATGTGAAATGGCAGAAACACTCATAACTTAACTTCTTAGGTAACAGAAAGTTGAAACCTGAGACAACTTTTAAGAAACAAAAAGCTCAAAAGAACCAATGAGGTGCTTAGTCTAAGTTGTAGTCCAGGTGATCTCAGTCAGCCAATGACCTTAAACAATTCTCTCTCACTGAAATGCCCGATGGCTTTGGCTAAACCAAGATGTCCCTGAATATGTGCTCAGACACAGCCTCCACAAAGACTAGGCCCAAATACAAACCTGAATATGGATAATGCTACAAATATCCACACTACTTAGAAACAAACTGCAGAAATGTTTCTCACAGCAAAAAAGTTTAGCTGATACCTTTGCTAATTAGAGGGCCAGATAACATTCCACACCATGCATTTTCACTCAGGAGCGGCCTTAGGTCAACTGGTGCCCTAGGGCCTGGCAAAAGGACTCCATGAAGCCCCCCCACCACACTAACTGGTTCCCCCATCCTGGTCTACCTACACCAATTAAATACTGGAAAAGCGCACCTGCTAGATCGGCGCTCTAGGCGGCCGCCTAGTTGGCCTATGCCTGACTTCACTCAGTATCTGAGAATTACCCTGCACCCAAATACTGACCTTCACCAAATACACAGAACAGCAAATCGAAGTCCATAACCACCTGAAGGTATCATACAGAACATCTGTTCTATCTGTAGAAGCTAGATAGGCATTTGCGGTCAATGCGCTGCTACGAAGACTTGAATATGTTTTGCATATTATAGCATTCCATTCTCCATACAATACAGCTATGCTACAAACTGGGTAGAATAAGGCACTAAGATTTATACATCCTGACCATAAATGTCAGCATCACTGAATTACCTTAAAAAACGTATCTCCCAAATGAGGCTAGGACAATTTCTTACTCAGTAACCTCATATTCAAAATAATGAATGATACTTACTGCCCTCCTGTTAGAAATAAGCTCTTTATTAGAAATTATTATTGCAATATGATAAACTCGGAGAGCTTCTAATTGCAAAGATTTCCATTTATCTCAGTTGCTACAGACAGAAAGCATTTAGCAACCTTGCTCCTAACATCTGGAATGTTTTAAAACAAAATGTGCAAAATAGTGACACTCTTCCTATATTTCATGAACTACTATAGTCTAAGTTTACAGATAGATACAAGTGCAGCTGTCCTAGGGATCCAGGTTAAGCCATATCTGCAAATATGTCACTCTGTCCATATATAGCCTTACACGAATAACAGTGTCTTTAACATTTGTTTGTGACTCCAGAATAAATGTAGTGAAAAATTCTGTAATAAATATAAATGGTAGCATTACAAAAACAACAAATTATTAAACTAAAATATAACAGTATACGAAGCCTTCAAACTTTACCCAGCCCAATGCAACAAGGCTAAAGTTAACTCCATCAAAAAATAACTCATTATAACAATTAAAAGAAAATAAGTCTCTTTAAAGGTAAAATCGGATGTGAAGAAGAATGGCAAAAATAAGGCCTTTAATGATCAGACAAAAAAATGAAGGGGAAGAAACAAGAATGTATTGTGTTATAAAAAATATATTACTGCAGCAGAGTTAAAAATAACACAATAACCTGCAGATATACAGCAGATTACGTCAATTTAGTGATGCAGTATTTGAGACTACTGTGGTTCCCAGTTATACTCAGTTATGCAAATCTCATCTTGAGCCAGTGGAGAAAGAATATTTATTAAAGTGTTTGTCACATACATGGACATGGTTTTATATGAGATTGATAAACAGTATTGTTATTGTAATGGGAGTGAATACTTCCCAGTTGGAAGAGAGTAAAAATCATGTAAATTCCACTAATACTGAATTAAGCCCCGGGATTCATGAAGCTCGGCGCAAGGACGGCGTTAGGCTTGCGCCGACCATGTGCAGAGATGGTGCAGTAGCGCCATATGCATATTAATGAAGGCACGCTGCCGCCACATCCACATGCATAACAAACGTGTACGAGTGCAGGCGTGTCCAAGGGCCGCACGGAGGCATGGATATGTCAGTTGTTTACGTGCAACCTAAAATGCTGAATAGTACAGCTTGCCTCCAATAGTAATTACACCTGTCAGTGTCAGTGGATACTGAAACGTATGCAATGCATGCAAGACAGTTTTGCGAACACAAAAATAAGAGGCAAATACAAATGGACATAGCTGAATACTGAGTCCCCATCCCTCAAACAAATGACATTTAAAACCCCGTGCCCGTATTCTGTTGTAGTGTTGATAGTTATACCAAGTGTAAGCGAAACGCATCGTGTTAGTGCACCGCCAATAGCTAAGTCTAGCCCAATGGTCAGGGTTACCACCTGTCCCACATTGTGAGGGACAGTCCCCCTCTGGGCAGTTGTGTCCATACCAAAACCATTATAAATGTAAAATATCCTGCGATTGTAGGATATAATTATGTCCCATATCTTATGTAATAGTTACATACAATAGTTATTTCCATATGTAACATACCTACATGTTACAAGAAACAGAATAAGCAAGTAAACGAAACAGAAGAAGCAGCTAAACTGCTACAACAATAAGCTTACATTTAGGCATAAAACAAAAGTACTATCCATTGTACTGACCGTGGGTATGTGTTGGCCTGTAAAATCTGATGTGTGTCCCGAATATATCCCATCCTGGCCATATGAAAAGGTGACAACCCTACCAATGGTGAGAGCATTCACCCAAAATCTGCCCTTTTGTGGTCCAAGGTGTCCTTGTCAGGATGGGCCAAAGATGAACTGGTATTACCCAGGTCTACCTACCATGTCATGAAAGATAAGTATTTGCGTGTACCTATGTGTGTGATGTACAGCATGTGGAAGGTGAAAAATGCTAGGGTAGTCCTCACAACCATACAGGTACCAGAGATATGTAGTGTATGCAATGTGTTCCCTTGACCGTGCCATGGGCCATCAACCAGAGAAGGGATGGATGGAGTGTGTGGAATATGGGTGTGGGGGGACAGGTAATGTAATAATTTGCCAAGGGGAGACTGTGTTGGATGCACAATAGGTGAACTGGAGGTGTATGAGGGAGCAGTGGGTGAATCAGAAAGAAACACAAAGAACAAACATACACATCCGCAATACAACCTGACAGGCCATACTGTCGAACACAATTCCACAAACATATGAATATTAAAATGTGCGATACACATGTACAGAAACGTCACTGGCACATGCCCACATAATGGTCTGGACTGAACTGAGCCATCCAACCACAATACACCAGGATGCATAATTGAATACCCATCATCCCCTCTACAGCACACAACCCCCCCCCCATTTCTGAACGTCCACCAAATCCAGCCATACTCGGGCTGCTAGCTTGGCGCAGCCATATCTGCACATAGTGACCACTACTCATATCTAGTAGGCAGTCTCACCCTAGGCAGTCTCAGGATTGCAAACTATGTATCCCTTGCATGTATAACCCTATCACATTTTCGTAAATCCAAAAATATCGAAGTTTATTGCTCTGTTCAATTTTTGGATATCCATCATGGGGTAAGTATCCTGTGTAAACATCAGACTTGGTGTCACGACATGATGTCCAGTCCTGTAGACATCTGGACACAAGTTGTATGTGCAGTAGTGGTTCAAGAGACTGTTCAGCCTCCAGCCGGTTATGCAGAACCTACTACCTAAACACCTGACCATGATGCACAGCTCCCCACATGCATTATCGAGAATATATACTTTACACATTCGCATAGTGGCAGTTGGATATAGGGTGATTAAGGTGCTGACGTAAGCAGGGTACCTCCTGTCCCACTTTGTGAGGGACAGTCCCTGGTTGGGTAGGTGTGTCCTGACCAAAAATAATACAATGGTAAATGTCCTGTGATTGTAGGAAATAATTATGTACCATATTTTACGTATTTTACATACAGAAATAACTATTTTATGCAACTGTTATATGAAACAGAATAAGCAACTAAACTGCTACAAGAATAAGCTCTCATCTAGGAAAATAAGTAAAGTTCTAAACCCTGTACTGACCGTGGGTATGTGTTGGCCTGAAAAACTGGTGTGTCATGAATATATCCCATCCTGGCCATATGAAAAGGTGGCAACCCTACCAATGGTCAGAGCATTAGCACAATAACTAGCCAGCCTCTTAATTCCCCTAAAACCAGTGACCTTTGGAGGAAAGGTGGTGAATTACACTGAATGAATAATGACAATAATTAAGATTAATAGACATTTTCTACTTCAGAAAATAAGTATTAATACATATGCTCTGATTCTGTCAACGTTTCAAGTTAATAGTACTAATATTTTGAAAGTGTCTGTGATTGTCCCTGATTTGTCCTTGCCTTGTCCCTGTTACTGTTGAAATTAGTCCCTGAGTGGTTGAGAGGTCCGTACACATATGTACACCAACCAACTGTCACATTTGTTGCCAGTACTGTTGAATACCTGTAGTGAAGTCATATATCCTAGCTACCATCCATGCGGAATGTACCACGGATGGTGTAGTGGTCAAACCGGTGACTAAGGTGTGTCTGTTTCTGGGTCCAAGTCGGATATAGGGAGGTAAAGCCAGCGGGGATGCGCGGTGGCCATTCAACAGTATGGGAAATGTAAATAGGTATGTAGGTGTATACGTTTGTACAGACAGATATATATATATATATATATATATATATATATATATATATATATATATATATATGAATATGAATGAACATGGTCACAATAAAGCAGTCATAACGAATGTGAAGGGAAACACCAGCGGAACACCCCCACCCCGTATTATGTAGTGCCGACATATCAAGCAGGTCAGAGGTTGGCAAACCCCTGCATCTGTAAACACAGGTAGAATGGTAACATTGGGACTAACTCTGTCCAGTGCTAAGTCTGACTTTCAAATGGGTACAGGGCTGTTCCGGTCTCCAGTTGCACAAGCCTAAACCTGGATGACCACATGAATCCCCTGACAATCAAACACACGTATGTGCTAGGACTATAAGCTTGGAAGTTCTGAATATCCTCGGAGTGAGTAAACATGCAGCATGGGTCCAGTGCAGTAGGGAATAGGGAATGGCGCATGTGTAGTACTGCGGTTTTCCCAGCAGGAGAATGGATGCCTGCTGTGCAAGTGAAGTGTTGAGGTATGTGTTCGGGAAACTATGAACCATGGGTATACATATAAATGAAGCAGAACACCAATAGTGCAGTGGTTAGAGCATCCGCCAAACGTAAAGGCATTCCCAGTTCAAGTTCGACTATAGCACATATCATTTTCCTTGTGGAATGAATATCAATGTGCTGTAAAGTCAACATTTAAACATGTAAAGGTGAACATATGTTTCGCATGGGGCCATTAGCCAGATTCCTTAAATCAAAGTGGTACTGTCATAATGAATAAGGCACATGTAAGCACAAATAAGCGGCAGTAAACATATGTAACTCACAGTAGGCATATGCGAGTGCGCCTGCGTGGGTGTAAGCAGCTGCCAGCATAGCAAATGTATGTTTTTATGTACAGATGTAATTTATATATATATATATATATATATATATATATATATATATATATATATATGTATATATAAATAAACCTGACATAGTGGTATCAACAGAAACATGGCTCAAACCGGATCACCATAATAATGAGATCATAGCCCCAGGTTATGATATCATACGTAGAGACAGAACAGGGAAAAAGGGTGGAGGTGTAGCAATTCTATTTCGAAATTACCTCACCCTAGAACTAGTTGATTATAATAATGAAGAAATCAATGAGATAGAACTTATCCTTGCCAAATGTAAACTAAACACCATCAAACAAATAATCATTGCAGGTGCCTACCTCCCACCAGGTAATAACATTCCTATAATGGAAAATCTGTTAAATTGGTTCTCACACTCCCTCCCTTACGAAACCATACTACTAGGTGACTTTAACATAGACTGGATCAACTGCTCCAACCACTATACCTCAGATCACATCAACCTCCATGGGTTCACCCAAATAATAACTACCCCCACTAGGACTGACAAAACAACCAAACGTCAATCCATTTTGGATTGGATTCTGGTATCCCACCCCACACTTGTACAACAATCAGGCTGTTTTCCTGTCAGTCTAAGTGGACATCAACCCACCTACCTAATCAGGAACAGAACCCACCATCTGTCCAACCTACCTATCCTCAGAGTAATATGTAATAAAGGAAACTTCATAGCCAATTACTTTAATAAGGCACTAAGTTGTTGCAATTGGTTCCCCCTCAAGCACCTACCTCTCGATGATGCAGTACAGTATTTTAACTCAACCTTCCTACGAATCCTAGACTCACATGCACCCTTCAGAACTATTAGGCCAAAAACCTACCATGCCCCATGGCTAACCAAAGAGACAAAAAGTACAATGAAAGAAAGGAACAAAATCTGGATAGCATCTCACAAAGATAAAAATACTACTCTAAGGCAAAAGTACATAGAACTATGTAATAAAGCCAAGAGGCTAACTAAACTTGACAAGTCTAACTACTATAAAAACCTAGAAGATAAATATACCCATAACCTCCAAAAATTCTGGGCCTCCATAAATAGATTACTTCACCCTGGGAAAGCATCCACCCCATACCCCTGTGCTGCTAAACAACCAAGACAATATCCCTACACAATTTAATAAATTCTTTACAGAAACAGTACAAAATCTAGCTAATACCCCAAAAAAATGCCAGTCCAATACAATCATCCATTACAACCAACAGTAATACAAAAAATAACACCTCTAGCTTTTCCCTGCAGCCAGTGTCCACTAAAATGATTTCAAACCTCCTTAAGAAGCTAAAACCAACCACACTAGCAGCCGATAAACTTCCTGCAGATTTCCTTCAAATATCAGCAGAGGCCATATCATATCTGGTGTCAATTCTCATAAATAGGCCAATTTCAGAACACAAAGTACCTACCCTCTGGAAAACATCCCACATTGTTCCTCTGCACAAAGGAGGCAACTCCTTAGAGCTGACCAACTATCGCCCTATAGCCATACTATCACCTTTATTAAAAATTTTAGAAAGAGATGTTCACTTGCAACTAATGCAGTATCTCCAAGAAAACAAACTACTATCCAATTCCCAACATGGCTTTAGACCCTCCCATAGTATGACCACCGCTCTTCTATCTTACACCAATACAGTCAACCATTACAGAAACAAAGGTCTTTTCGTATCATCCATTTTCCTGGACTTATCAAAAGCATTTGACATGGTTAATCACAATATGCTCCTCAGTGCTCTATCAAGTCTAAACATATGCTCCTCCACTATACTATGGTTCAACAGCTACATATTAGAACGCCAACAAGCAGTCCTCTGGCAAGAAAAGCTGTCCCCCCCTCTTACCAGTATCCATAGGAGTCCCTCAAGGATCAATCCTTGGCCCACTGTTGTTCTCTCTTTTCACTAATGACATCTCCTCTTCCTTGCCTACTGCCTCAGTAGTATAATATGCTGATGACACCACCATAATATGTGCTGCCCCCAGCATAATGGAACTACATACCCTTACCCAAAATAACTTTACTCTAGCTGAAACCTGGTTTTCTAACATACAACTACTTCTCAATCCCAAGAAAACAAAACTAATCCTATTTACCCCTGGCAGATCATCTAACTTAAACTATAGCCTCATCATAAACTACAAAAATAATATTCAAATCACACCAACCACACAAAACTTCTAGGATTAGAGATTGATAATCACCTGAAATTTGATATCCACATAGCACAAACCATCAAAAAGATGAACAGAAAATTAGGACTCCTCTATAGAAACAAAAAGTTCATGACTAAACAGACCAAAGCCACTATTGCAAGAACCCCCTCTTCTCCATCCTTCTTTATGCCTCCCCTATCCTAACTAATCTTCACCTTACTGAACTTCGCAAAATGGAATTGTGTTACAACAAGATTGCCAAGTTTGCTACAGACTCCACAAACAGGTCCCATCATTGTCATTCCCTAATGCAACTCAAGTGGCTGGAGCTTCCTCAGCTACTACAACTTAATCAAGTCTCAGTAGCACATAAACTCTACTATTACCCTGAGAAAACGCCTGCACTACAGCAGCTAATTCAGCCCCACACCACCACTAGAGCCCTAAGATCAAGCAGCCAAAATCTCATTCATGTAATTAGACATAAAATAGCCCAAAACTGGAACTCACTCCCAAGCCATATAACTACCACTACTTCTAGTACCCAATTCAAACACCTCCTGAAATCCCATTATTCAAACAATTGGCTCTGCTCTTGCTACTCCCCAGGGTAAACAATAACTATGCACAGTTGCAAGGATTCTGCTACTCTCTAACATTTTCCTTACATAGCCCTGCTAATATCCTTGCTTATTCATCCAAACTCAGTAGTTCATAGGTTAGTTAGTACTAGGCTAACTGCCCTTGGGAGCCATTTTTTAAGCCTAGCCAATTATCCCTTGTGAGATTCAAACCCTGCACCTTGTGTTTGTAAGGCAAACACCTTAACCATTAGGCCACCCTCCCAACCAATAAACATCTCCTGCAAGGCTCGAACCCAGGACCCTACACACCATAGCCAAAGTGATTTACCACTACACCATGCCAGATATAAATAAACTGCCTCTGCAAGGCTCAAACTCAGGACCCTGTATAATAGGATAAACATACTAACACATGTACACTACACTATTAAAATCTGTACCTGATATAGGCTATAATCTGTATCTGAGAAAGGTATAAACATTATCAGGTTCATAGGTTCATAGGTTCATACTAGGCTATCTGCCCTAGGGCATTTTTAAGCCTAGCCAGAGTGCGTTTGGCTTTCACCACCCATTTTAAATGAATTTTGCTATGCCCTTTTTCGAGGTTAGTATACTGTGCCTCTGTCTAACAGTGAAACAGAAGTGATACCCAGGGTAAACCTATGATCTCCCATCCACTCATCAAGATTCCTCTTGAAGCGAGTCAATGAGGGACTCTGCCTAACCTGGACTGGGATTTTATTCCAGAGTGAAGGGAGCCTCTGGGTTATGAATCTGTCCCTCCAGCATGTCCTATTTATTTCAGTGCTGAGGTTCAAGTCTCTCGAGCACGTAGCTCGATGGGATTTGGATTTTCTGAGGTGCAGCATGTCCATTAATTCTGGGTTGGACATGACTTTATACGTCAGGCACAGATCGCCTCTGAGCAGGTGGTATGCCACTGAGTAGAGCTGGAGTTTCTTTAACCAGGCAGCACATGGCATCTGTTTGAGCCTTTTGATCCTCTTGGTGAGGTACTTTTGGGGTCTTTCCAGTTGCTGCAGGTGTCTGGTAAGGTACATCCCAAAAGGGGCACTGTACTCAATTATGGGCCTGATGAGAGATGAGTAAAGAGGCACGATGACCTCCCCTGATCTAGATGTGAATCCCTTCATGATTAGGTGGGCTATATAAAATGTTTTTCTAACCGCTT
>NC_056737.1:1833374588-1833377088 GCF_019279795.1 Protopterus annectens | reverse complement strand
ACGGGGAGAGTGGGCAGTGTGTAGGGGTGTGTTCATACCCCAGCTGTGCTCACAGTAAGGATGAGTGCTGTAGAGGGGTGTCAGGTAGGGGAATCATGGGTATGCAATCATGGGCCTAAGTGTGCAGGTGTTGGTTGGCAGAGATGTATTAGGCCCGCCCCGTGGAAGTAGTTAATATTCCTATGTGGGTATAGCAGACGCCCATATCTCCCAAACCTTAAGAGCACATCTACTGGATAGTCCATAAACCATTGGGGGAACACATAGGGACTATATCAGTGAACTGTATCCAATTATCATGGATGTCCGTGATTACAAATCAGAATCTATCACAGTCCCAACTAAACCCTTCCAGAACTACTGATATTAGGTGGACAAGTGGCAGAATACACGTAATGACTAATGACAACATTTATGAGTCATAAACAGCATGCACCTCGACAAATGTGTATGAATACATATGCTCTGGGACTGTCAATGTGTCAGGTTAATAGTACCAATCATCTAAATGTGTCCCTGAGGGTGTTATGCAGTGTCCCTGATTCAGTGTTCATTTTCCCCCATTCGTATGTGAGGTCTGCTAGTGATGGAAACCGCTTATTCCGCCGACTACCTTAGGTATATTATAGCATAATAGGTTGGGGTTACCACCTGTTCACCTTTGCGAGGGACACTCCCCTTTGGGCAGTTGTGTCCTGCAAAATAAATGTTAGTATGGCACATGGCCTGTGATTTAGGGCAAAGAATCCATATATTGTATGTAGTGGTTGCATAAAACGATTATGTTGTATCTGAAACACCTAGATGTTGTAGGAAACAGTATTAGCAACTATAATGCTACAAGAATAACGTTTAATTATGCAAACCGGTGAAGTAGTCTTTCTTCTTTTGGCTGTGGGTATGTGTTGCCTTGCCAAATCTGACATCTCTACATATAGGTCCTATAGGGCTGCCACCTTTCCAAATGGCCAAAGTGGGACCTGCTCCGTAGAATTGTCAGACATAACAGGTCAGAACATACCTACAGCCGTGCATAGTACAGAACTCTAGGATTTGGGCACATATATATTAGTTATCATAATTATATTATTCATGGTATTGGGATTCTTTGTTGCCCACAACACATCCAGATATATTACATATTGTTGATAATATTATTTCATTCTGTAGATCATTTTTATGTATTATATTCTTATTTTTGTGGATGACTTGTTACAAGTATTATATTATACTGATTTTCATGTCACTGGGAACTTTATGGTTTTTCACAGTATGTCCCCAGTATAGTATACTACTGACAATTTATTTCCATTTTTGTTGGTTACTATTCATGTATTTAATTTATATTTATATTCTTGTGAATCCTATTTCATGTTTTATGTAGATTATTCATCATACATATTACTTTATATTGTTTGTAAGAGGTTTATACTTTCTTGATGATGATACCTTTAGATATACATTAATATATAAATAGCATTGACAAACCAGCCCAAGGGTTGGACCATACCATTTTTCCATTGGTTGGTGGGATGTATAAATATTCATTAGGTTTTTGTGCATGATAATTGCTTTTTATACTGAGGAAGGCTGAAAAGCCGAAACTGGTTTGAACTGATTAATATGTATTTTGTGGCATTTCATGCCAGAATAATAGTTATTTTTCAATAAACAATTTAATAGCTGCACATGTTGACCTCTGGTGTTTTATCACTATATAGGAAAACAACAAAACACGCTCCTCAACACATCCAGTAGCTAGCCACTCACAGACACCAACACATAGAATATCACTGCCAAACACACACACACCTGTCATGCCTTGGAATAGAACACCTACCTGTCTATTCTATCACACTACAGCATTACACATTTACAGAATGCGCTACTGAGATTACTGGGACACAACACTCCCAGAGGTGTACTTCTAGGTGGGTGACATCATCAGCAATTGCAAAGTTGGCGATAGGGATTCTATGGAGTGTGAGCAGTCTAAAAGCATTATTCTGTCCCCAGGCAGACAGAGATATACACACACAGGTGACATGGCTGGGATTAGGACACTGACCTAACTACTTTATCACACTACAGCATTACGCAGTTACAGACTGTGCTACCAAGATTACTGGGACACAACACTCCCAGAGGTGTACTTCTAGGTGGGTGACATCATCAGCAATGGCACAGTCGGTGATAGGGATTGCATGGAGTGTGAGCAGTCTACAAGCATTATTCTGTCCCCAGGCAGATGGAGACACACACACACATACACACACACACACACACACACACACACACACACACACACACACACACACACACACACACACACACACACACACACAGTTGGCATGGCTGGGATTAGAACACTGACCTAACTACCTTATCACACTACAGCATTACGCAGTTACTGAACGTGCTACCAAGATTACTGGAATACAACACTCCCAGAGGTGTAGTTCTAGGTGGGTGACATCATCAGCAATGGCAAAGTTGGGGT
>NC_056737.1:1833261513-1833293182 GCF_019279795.1 Protopterus annectens | reverse complement strand
GGAACCATAGGTGCATACATGTCTATGAAGTACCTTGGAAAAGGTGCCAAGGCTGTTCCATCTACCTATGTGTGACATGGTTTGTGGCCATAGGGTGCCAGCAAGTCTTTCCTGTTCATTGGGTGTTTGCCATGGTCTATTGACATCAATCCTATTAATTCACGAAGGATGTCTTTCATTGGTGGGAACGCCATAGTTTGACCATTGTATGTCATTCCCAGCAGGCGTTGAGATTGTGCCATTGGTATGTTTACACAGGTCACCCATCTGTTCCACTGTATGGGCGTGTGATCCCCATTGATGTGCTGGCAGATTGAGTGCTGTGTACGGTATCTGCTTAGCGGTCTGGCTTTGTATGGGGAGTGTCTACTGTAGTCCCTATCTGTATTTCCTGGGTTATGCCTTTGCAGCAGCTGTGGGATTCCCCAGGTTTGCAGCTATGGGTGCCATCTTGGCGATACGTTTGTCCATCCATGGGAACTGCCTACTGGACACTAGTATGGGGCTGTAAACATTTCACAGCTGCATTCTCCATTTCGGTTAATGATCGGCATTATTATTGAGCGCATATGCCATGGCCATACCGCATTGCGGGACAATGAATCATCTGCCAATCCACACCGACACCCATTTTGCATACCCACCATCCCATGTCTGCAACCCTCGACAGTACCCCTTGCACACCCTTCATGTGCGGAAATGGGATGTGAGCATCGTGTATGGACGCAGCAGCCTGGGGAGTCCTATTCATATGTCCTGCATTTCATGGACGGTTGTCATCACCCTTGAAGATGCTTGTGGTGCATATATCTACCTGTGCCGTAGTCACGGCTGTCACCTCTTCTGGTTCACACTATGCTGCCCACACTTACTTAAGGAGAAACTTTTGGGTCCTGCAATGGACACCGATGTGCATATGTAAAGTGTAGAACATGTTGGACTGTGTCCATTCGGCCAGTGGGTTTGACTGCCGCCGTATGTTCCCCAGTCCCGGATGTCTGTCTGCCTACCCATATTATGTAGTGCTACGGAACCTGTGTCCTTCCACAATTTACCCATAAGGTGTTACTGTAGTACTGCAGGTTGGCAACTGCTTTAAGTAATCCTCAGAGGTATCATTGTGAACTATCCGCCACTGTATTGTCATTATAACACAGCCGGTACATGTAGAACCTATTTATTCATGACAGTATGTTATTTATGTGTGGGAACGCCATATTTTAACCTTAGTATGACCTTCCTAGTTGACGTTGTTGGTGTGCCATTAAGATGTGTTCCACAGGTCGCCCGTATGTTCCGCCGAGTGGAAGCGGGTGATCCCCACATACTTGCTAGCACCTTGGCTGCTGTGTACGCCGGGATTCGCATGGCAGGATGGATGTCTACGGGGTGTGTCTACTGTTGTTTCCATCTGTATTTCCTGTGTTATGCCTTACTACGGCTGTGTGATTGCACCAGGTTTGCTATTATGGGTGCCATCTTGTCCGTACGTTTGTCCATCCTTGGGAAATGCCTACTGGACACTGGTGTAGGGCTGTACCCATTTCACAGCTGCATGTAGCATTCTCCGGTGGATGGTTGTCAGTATTGGTGGGTGGTAAGGCATGTTCTGTACCCACATCCCTCCCACGGGGCGGGACAATGGATCATCTGCCAATCATCTCCAACACCCATTTCTGCATAACCACGATCCCATGGCTGCAACCCTCGACAGTACCCATAGCAAATCCTCCATGTGTGCTGGAATGGGATGTGGACGCACATCTGTGGACTTGACAATCTGTGGATTTCTGTGCATATGTCCCTTATTTCATGGACAGTTGTCATCAACCTTGAACACGCTGGCGGTGCATATATATAGCTGTGCCGTAGTCACGGCTGTAGTTCATCTTGGTCTTCCGCTTGCACCCAGTTGGCGTTGCAAAAGGAAATATTTTTGGGTCCTACAATGGACACAAATGTGCATATGTAAAATGTAGAACATGTTGGGCTGTGTCCATCTGGCCAGTGGTTGTGACCGCTGCTGTATGTTCCCCACTCGCGGATGTCTGTTTGACTACACATATTATGTTGTGCTACGAAACCCATGTTCTACTACGATTAACCCAAATGGTATTGATGTAATGCTGCAGGTTGGCAAGTGCTTTAAGTAATCCTCAGAAGGCCCAGTAGGACACTGTATTGTCAATATAAAACAGACAGAACATGCATACCCTATTTATTCATTGAAGCATGTTCGTTATATGCGGAAACGCTAGTGTTGAAACATCGTATGACCTTCGTAGTTGAGGTTGTTAGTATGCCATTAGTATGTGTTCCACAGGTCGCCCATTTGTTCCGCAGTATGGAAGCGGGTGATCCTCATGTTGTTGCTGGCAGATCGAGTGCTGTGTACGCCGGTATTATACGGCGGTCTGACTTTGTATGGGGAGTGTCTACTGTAGTCCCTAATGTATTTCCTGTGTTATGCCTTACCGCAGCTGTGTAATTCCACCAGGTGTCCAGTTATAGGTGCCATCTTGGTCGTCCATGGGAATTGCCTACTGGACACTGATGTAGGGCTGAACACATTTTACACCTGCTTTTAGCATTACCCAGTGGATGCTTTGCATCCTTAGTGGGGACTAAGGCACGTGCTATACCCACAGCCCTCCCACGGGGCGGGACAACGGATTATCTGCCAAACAACACCGAGCCCCATTTTGCATACCCAGGATCCCATGGCTGCAAACCCCCATGCGCGTACATCCTTCATGTGTGCGGGACTGGGATGTGGACGCACTTCTATGGACACGACAATCTGGGGATTTCCGTTCATATGTCCTGCATTTCATGGTCAGGTATCATCAACCTTAAACACGCTGGTGGTGCATGTCTAGCTGTGCCGTAGTCACGGCTGACACTCTGTCTGGCCGATCACAACGAGACGAAGGTGTAAATGCAACTATTTTTGGAGTCCTACAATGGACACCGATGTGCATATGTAAAGTGTAGAACGTGTTGGACTGTCACCATCTGGCCAGTGGTTTTGACTGCCGCTGTATGTTCCCCAATCGTGGATGTCTGCTTGACTAGCCATATTATGTATTACTTGGCCTATCTATATCCACGTGCCAGTAAGCGGAAATACAGCAAACCTTGCGTCCTGCCCATCTTCATAAACGACATTATTGAACATATATCGGCCAAAACAGACAATGACAATAACGATAGACTCCACAGTCAAACGATACTGAGCTCTTTCACCTACTAACATGGGGCATCGTCGGAGCACGAAATGCATTACATAGTTGTCCCTTATACACTTCCTTCAGAGTCAGTTTAAAGTCAAATAATCAATAAACCTGCTCATAGTTAAGTGGACAGTGCTACAAGCCTTGATTATAACGTGACATATACAAATCAGTGTTGCATACATTACTTCATGGAAACAATAATGTGTTAATATAAATACAATATTGGTCAATACAATCAGTATCTTGAAACATAGTTGATAATTGTTGTGAGTAAACCTTAGAATGTAGTGTGTTGATCAGGATATTTTATATCAATGTGTATAATTGTAGCATTACGATTCCAAAGCATGGAATCAGTAAGTACTATTTAAGCATATATTTTACAATTATGAATGTAAATGAGTGGAGGACACATCCTTAACCTTCCCTGCTTCCAGTGGATCACACACGCACACGCACACTCGCATTTCCTAATTGTGGGTTACACGCAGGCGCACATGCATATCCGTATTCTGTTTATATATGTTTACTGGGTCTGTGTGGTTACGTGTTTTGTGTTAGTTGTGACTATTCCGGTAACATATGTCTGATCCGGTTGACGGACGTGTGCAGAACGCACTTACAACTTTATACATGTAACAGTCTTTGCAGCATGGACGCATTATGTACACGTTCACATCTATATGTTCCATAGTCGTAATTCAAACGTGACTGCATTCACGTTTGCCAGTTACTGTGACCACTACACGTTAGCTGTTCGGTGTCATTAATATGCATACCCATGGTACTTAAGTACATTTACATATTCCCCCCCCCCCGCACGTCACAGGCATCCATTCTCCTGCTGGGAAAGGTGCGGTACTGCATGTTAAACATTCCTTATTCCCCCCTCGCTCATGGCCCAGGATGCATATGTCGTGACCGCAGGGATGTTCAGATGACAGGTGCTTATATCCCCTACGCATACAGGCCTTCGATTGTCAGGGTGTTGCTGTGGTGCTTTGGGTTTGGTCTTGTCCGCCCAGTGTAAGGAACAGCCCTGACCGTGTACGAATGTTAGATGAGTCACATGGGCACGTTCGTTCCGTGTCTATGGGACCATGTCCTGCCCCCCCAATTATTCATAACCGTGTGTGCCGATTGGCCGGTGTACCCGTTGTAGATCTTGTTATACTAATTGCACACGGTCTGGTCGAACGGACCTATTTCCATTACTAACCCTCGGTATGTATGACCTGTGTCGCAATATTACATGGGTTTACCATTGCGTGACGGCTTTCACTGAGCCACAGACATGTCCGTTGCTTGGTTTGGGCCGGTTCCGCTGTGCTACACACATTTAACATGGCGGAACAGGTTGAACAGCTCAGCCACGGGGACATCGGGTTCTCCGTCGCTGTTTAGTATTGAATCGCTATGTGGAGTTTGTTTCACAAAGCGAGACAATGTCGACATTGGTAACGGACATCTCGCGCAGTACGTCCGCACCGCCGCTGGTGACGTATGTCTGCGTTTGGGCGGCGGACAGGCATTATGCTGTGCCATTATGTCTGGGAATATATGGTTTCTTGCCATAGATGATATGCCATACTAGCAATGACCCGCATCTGGGTGTGGGTACTGCTGTATTACCCACGGGAAGAGTGGCCTTAGGTTAAGTGGTGCCCTAGACAGAGGTTGCCACCGCAACATCACCCACTACCCCCCTCCTGGTCTACCTACACCAAACAAAGTCTGGAAAGGTGCCCCGAGTAGAGCAACGCCCTAGACGGCTGCCTACTTGGCCTATGCCTAAGGCCGGCTATGTGTGTGGTCCCTCGGGCATCGGACTCGGGAACGCGCCACGTCTGCCATGGGTATGTCCAGCATTACCCACATCCAGCCGTGGTGTATTGCCATGATGTTCCATGTGTACAGTGGTGCCAGTTACCATACATATGTCTTTCTCAAAAGCCGATTTCACACTTCTGAACACTACTGTGGTCTCCTTTAAGGCCCCTGAGCCAGTGGTGAACATCACTCAAACCGCTGAATCACGTACATATGCCTTCCACCAGCACCTACAGGACTGCATGGATCAGGCAATCCCATACAAAACTGAGACTCTTTGTACCACAGACAAGCATGCAGTCTGGTGGACCCCAGCCATGAACAAGCTCTTCAACGACAGGAGGTAGATACTACAAGTTAAAGCGGAATACTTGTAAGGTAACACACCCTTGCTCATTATATGTGAAGAACTACAAGCTGTCATGAAATCATCCAGGGGAAATTCAACAGAGAAATTAACAAGGACTCAACAGACATTCATAAGTCCTTCTTTAGCTATGTTGGACACCTGGGAGGACACTCCCAGATATGCTCAAACCGGGTTCACAATGATGTGAAGATGACTGAACCTACACACATTGCCAGCATACTGGCTGACATGTTCAGTGCTAACATTTCCCCCCTCCCCCCCACATGGAGAGTTATCTATACCTGAGACGTGTAGATCCTGGAACATCTGTAACGCACAGGTGGGAAATGCTGTCTCCAAGGCAGTCAACACAGCATCCATGGGACCAGATGGTGTCCCAGCTGTGTACTCCATGAACTCTATGGGGAATTAAACCCACACTTAGGACAGCTGTTTAATCTTAGCCTCACCTCAGGATACGTACCCAAGTAGTAGCACAAGGCGACTGTAGTCACACTTCACATAGATGGTGCCTCCACTGACCGTGATTATTACCATCCCATTAGCTTGACAAGCCTTATCTGCAAAGCCATGGAGAGGGATCATAATGGAACTCATAGATAAAGACATAGGGGACTCGCATACTTTGGATACAACCCAGTTTAGCTTGGTCAAAGTCAGATCATGCCTTTTACACGTGTTTGACTTTGTAGGATCAGTCACCAAGGCCATTGATGAGGGTAAAGCAGTCCATACAGCCTACCTCAACCTGGCAAAGGCCTTCGACACAATACCCCCCTCAGGTATCAGTGATAAACCCGTCATCTTGACCGTATATCCATACATCGCCATATGGGTTGCAAACTGGCTAAGTCACAGAACACACATGGTCATAGTTGCTGGCGCCATGTCATACTCACAGCCAGTCACAAGCGGTGTCCCATGGGGCTCAGTCCTGGGTCCACTATTTTCAGCATCTACGTTTCCAAAGTACAAGCAAACACACGGGGGTTATGGGTGACAATGTTTGCAGATGACTGCAAACTGGGTGCCATAGTCAGACACACATCTGACACAGATATCCTTCAGGAGTGCCTCACAGATGTGGATAAGTGGTGCCAGAGACATGGCCTACAGCTAAATGCCAGGAAATGCATAGTCATACCCTTCGGATAGAACAAGGTTACCCCTAGCTACCATATAGATGGCAATCCACTGAGCACAGAGGGAGTTACCAGGGATCTGGGGACCCGGGTTGTTGTTAACCGTTAGACACACACGTTGCTAACGTAGTTAGGTAGACCTTCCACATTGCCCACATCATCATGAAGGGATTCACATCTAGATCAGGGGAGGTCATTGTCCCCTTGTACTCATCACTCATTAGACCTATGATTGGGTACAATGCCCCGTTCAGAATGTATCTGACCCGACACCTGCAGCAGCTGGAAAGGCACCAACAGTTCATCGACAAACAGATGCAGGGTCTCAGGAATATGTGTTATACTGACCAACTGAAAGAATTCCAGATGTATACAGTTGCATACCACTTGCCCAGAGGTGACCTGTGCCTGGCATACAAGGCCATGTCGAACCCAGATCTGATGAGTATGCTTCACCTAAGGACGTTAGATCCCTCAGAACCACAAGGGCAGGTGACGTACACCTTGACACTGTCATTAATAGAACGTGTTGGTGGGACAGATTCATCACCCAGACACTCACTATGCTGTGGAACAACATCCCAGTACATGTGAGGGCAGGCACCTCGCTGGCCTTGTGTTAGTATTTTGACATGGATGTCTGAATTGATTTATTTAAGTAACCTTCTAAATGAATATTTACATTACCACATTGTGAATCTTTACATTTCGTTGGTCTATTTTACATTAGTCATCATCATACGGTTTATCTATGTATATTATGGTTCATTTATATTACTAGGTGTCTGCAGTTCTTTTCATATATTGGCACAATCCGTAGAACATATATATGTAGCTTACACAGTCAGACATTTGGAAAACATTATGTTGGTTCATCTTTCATATATATACATATATTTCTATTTCTCTATGAAGAATGTACCTTTCGAAGCAATGTCTGATGTCCTCACTGTGTGGAATCTGTAACCCAAGTAAAGTTTGTTTGTTTGTTTGCCTTTAAGGCATGTAATTAATACGTAGCACATCTAATTTACTGACCAATTAAGGGTTTTACATGTAGTAGGTTGGACTGCATTGTATGTATTCTGAATAAGTCTGCTTATGAAGCAGACGTAAAGAGCTTCATTAAACTATGGTGACTGCATTTAATTCCTGGTGTGCTCTGAGTGGTCACTGACGGTGTCTACAGTATCTCGTCTTTGCTTTGGACTTCATCGGCTGGTTGTCTGTGTTTGTTGTATGGGGAATGTCAAGTGTAGTCCCTATGTGTATTACTTGTGTAATGCCTTACTACGGCAGTGTAATTCCACCGGGTTTGCAGTTATGGGTGCCATCTTAGTCATACGCTTGTCCATCCATGTGAATTGCCTACTGGACACTGGTATACGGCTGTACACATTTCACACCTGCATTTAGCAGTCTCCGGTAGATGGTTTGCATTATTAGCGGAGAGTAAGGCAGGTGCTACGCACACATCCCTCCCACGGGGCGGGACAAAGGATTGCCTGCGAAACAACACCGAGGCCAGATTCTACATACCCAGACTCCCTTGACTGCAACAGTCGACAGTACCCATTACACATCCTTCATGTGTGCGGGACTGTGATGTGGACGCAGTTCTATGGACCCGGCACCCTGGGTATTTCTGTGCATGTGTGCTGCATTTCATGGACAGCTATCATCAACATTGAACACGCTTGTGTGCATATGTGTACCTGTGACGTGGTGACGACAATGAGATCACGTGAGTAATGCAGGAAGCTAGCAGGCATTCCATGAATGGAATTTTTGGGTCCTACAATGGACACCGATGTGCATATGTCAAGTTAGATGTTGCTGGACTGTGTCCACCTGCCCAGTGCTTTTCACTGCTGGTGTATGTTCCCCAATCGCGGATGTCTGTTTCACTACCCATTCTACATGGTGCTACATAACCAGGTGATTTAGTACTGTGAACAAATGACATACATCCAAAGATGCTGGTTAGCAACTGCTTCATATAAACCTCAGACATCCCAATGGGACATATCCGTCACCGTATTTCCAATATAACACCACCCATGTTGATTACCTATGTTTTCATTTAACCATGTTGTCTTCATAGGTGGGAATGCCATAGTTTACATATCCTACTTGACGTTGTGTGTGTGCCATTAGTATGTGTTCCACAGGTCGCACATCTGTTCCGCTGTATGGTAGCGGGTGCTCCTCATTCTGTTGCTGGCAGATTGAGTGCTGTGTACGCCGGTGTTGGCACGACGGTCCGGCTTTGTATGTGGAATGTCAACTGTAGTCCCTATGTGTATTTCCTGTGTTATGCCTTACCGCGGCTGTGTAATTTACCCGGGTTTGCAGTTGTGGGTGCCATCGTGGCCATACGGTTGTCCATCCATGACAATTGTCTACTGGACACTAGTATAGGGCTGTACACATTTCACACCTGCATTTAGCATTCTCCGGTGGATGGTTTGCATTATTAGCAGAGAGTAAGGCAGGTGCTACGCACATCCCTCCCACGGGGCGGGACAAAGGATTGCCTGCGAAACAACACCGAGCCCAGAGTCTACATACCCAGAATCCCTTGACTGCAACAATCGACAGTACCCATTACACATCCTTCATGTGTGCGGGACTGTGATGTGGACGCAGTTCTATGGACCCGTACCCTGGGTATTTCTGTGCATCTGTGCTGCATTACATGGACAGCTATCAGCAACATTAAACACGCTTGCGGTGCATATGTGTACCTGTGACGACAATGAGTTCAGGTACGCATTGAAATAAGACATCATTCTGTTCTTTCCACAATTTTTGGGTCCTACAATGGACACCACTGTGCATATGTAAAGTGTAGAGCTTGTCGGACTGTGTCCTTGTGAGCAGTGGGTTTCACTGATGCTGTGTGTTCAGCAATCGCAGATGTCTGCTTGACTACCCATACTATGTAGTGCTACAGGAACCATGTCTTCTGACACCAGAACCCAATGGTGTACATCCAATGTTGCAGGTTAACAACCACTTTCATACCCAGGGTCACGATTGGGAGGTATTGCCACTTTATTATCGGAACAACACCTCCAGACTGTGTACATCACGGGAACTTTAGGCCAGTCTTACCGGCCATTTGCAATTGTAATTAGCACACACGTGTCAATACATGTATGATAAGACATATTATCATGCAGAAGTTAATCTATGTTATTTGGACATTGGCTTCTGCTATTGGCATCCGTTGCTGTGAGTGTTGCCAGTTACCATACACATTGCTTGCTCAGAGGCAGACTACACAATTCTGCACACTACTGTGGTCTCCTTTAAGGACCCTGAGCCAGTGGTCGACAGTACTGCAGCCACTGCATCAATCACATTTGCCATCTACCAGTACCTACAGGACTGCATGAACCAGGCATTCACTTACCCAACTGTGGTTCATTGTACCAATGCCAAGCATCCAGTGTGGTGTACCCCAGCCATACACAGGATGTACAACACGAGGAGGTGGCTACTACAAGGTGGAGCAGACACCTTGTGAGGTATGACACCCTTGGTCATCATATGTGTAGAGTTACACACTGTCGTGCCATGGTCCAGGGCACATTCGACAGATATACCTACATGGACCTGGCTGACAATCATACCACCTTCAGTTGCTATGCTCAACACCTGGGAGGTCACTCCCACATATGCTCTGACTGGGTTCACAAAGAGGTGGAGTTTACTCAACATACACACATTGCCAACAAACAGGCTGACAAGTCCAGTAAGGACATCTCCACACCCTCCCCCACACATGAGGAGATGTCTGTACCAGCGGTTTGTGGTCACCAAATGTTCTGTGACACACAGGTGGGACATGCTCTCTCCAGGGTAGTGGACATAGCATCCATGAGACCAGCTGGTGACCCCACTGTGTACTCCACTATCTCATTGAGGTATTAGACCCACAGTTAGGACAGCTATTTCTTTGTAGCCTCACCTCAGGTAAGGTACCCAGGTTGTGTCGCATGGCAACTGTAGTCCCACGTCATAGGGCCAATGCCTCCACTGAGCCTGGTTATTACTGTCCCATTACCATGAGGAGACCTATCTGCAAAGACATGGGGAGGGATCATACTGCGACTCGTATATGACTGCATAGGGGACATACATACTTTGCATCCAACACGGTTTGTCTTGTTCAGGGGCGGTTCATGCCTTTAAAGCATGGGTGACATTTTCGGGACAGTCACCGAGGCCATTGATGGGGGTGTTGCAGTCCATACAGCCTACCTTGACCTGGCAAAGGCCTTCATCACATTACCCCCCTCAGGTATCGTTGATAAACCCATTGGCTGGGATGTGAACACGTACATCACAGACTGTGTTGGAAACTGTCTATGTGACACAACCCACACGGTCATAGTTGCTGGCAGCGTGTCAGACCTACTGCCTGTCGCAAGTGGTGTCCCATGGGGCCCTTCCGTGGGTCCACTCCTGTCATACATCTACATTTCCACGGTACAGGCACACACAGGGGTTTTGTGGGCAACATTGTTTGTAGATGACTGCAAAACAGGTGCCATAGTGGGACGGACATCTGACACAGATATCCTTGAAGGGGCCTCCCAGATATGCATATCTGCTGTCAGGGACATGTCCCACAGCTAAATGCTAAGTAATGCAACATCATACCTGTGGAGAACTACCAGGTCACCCCTGTCCAGCATATAGGTGGCTGTCCACTCAGCACAGGGGTGATTACCAGGGATCAGGGGACAGAGTTTGCCAGTCACCATTCATTCAACACACACGTTGCTATCGTGGTTGTGTGGGACTTCTACATTGCCCACCTGTTTGTGCAGGGATTCACATCTACATCAGGCTAGGTCATTGTCTCCTTGTACCCATTACATGTTACACCTATGATTTACTACATTGCCCCATTCAGACTGTATCTGACCATACACCTACAGCAGCTGGGAAGCCCTCATAGGTTAATTGTTGTACAGATGCAGGATGACATCATTTTGTGTAATGCTGCCCCACTTGTAGGACCCCTGCCACATTACGTCACATACCTGCTGTTTAGTGTTGACCTGTGCCTGACATACAAGGCCATGTCAACCCATATGTCATGTGTATGCTTCACCTACTGTATCTGCATCCCTCAGAACCACTAGGGCAGGTGACATTTACCTTGTCACGGTCATTAATGGGATGTGTTGGAGTGACACATATATCACCCAGACACTCATAATGCTGTGGATCTACATCACAGTACATGTGAGACAGAGATCCTTCCTAGCCTTGTTCGCGGGTGTGTTGTCCATTGGATGGAGAATTGCAGGTATAGGCCAGGGATTACATCATTATCCCTGCTTGACGGAGGTACAGCACTATCATGGGTATTTTATCTGAAGCACAGAAGGTTGGCAAAGTCATCCTAACTATGGTGTAGTGTTATGGCTGAACCTGGGACGATGGCCTACCCTGTACCTATGGACGTATGAACCTATATTCATAGTTTGTCACATTTACAATTGTCTATCCCCTATACTCTTTCTCCAGTGTATATTTCTGTGGCACATGATTGTCCTCTGTATTACATGCAGGTATGCTGTGTACAGTGCACATACGTCACAGTTGATGACAGTGTATCTGTGTCCCTAACACTGTGATACCGAGGACTACCACACATCCTTCACAACATTACATGCATATGTCCATTCTATTCTTCTTTGGCCTATGGGGGTGTTAAGGCAAACATTACACAAGTCCCTGTTTGTGCATGCTTCATGTTGGTGTTTGACCAGGCTCCGTTGCAGTCGTGTGTTGGACAGTAGTGTTTCTGTGTGTTTGCCATGTGTTTTTATTGCCGGTACATCTGTGGTAGGTGTGGTTGGCACATGTTCCTCTTTGCAGGGACACCCATCCTGGGGTTTGTGTCATGCATCTGCACTTGGCACGTGCCATATGTCCTGTACTATTCCCACAGTCGTGTATGCCTTCATGCACTACTACTGCGTGTTACTGGCTGTTTGTATGTGGTACACATGGACATTGTGATGGTTGGCTTGACCTATTCCCATGCTAGACCGCATACACATCTGTCAATTAAGTTGTTTAAATCAAACTGTAACACTCATTCGTATTTTCAAACTGACAGTCAATAACACAGGAAGCTGAGATTAATAACGTTTTACTACTGTGCAGCAGGAGGCAAAGAACTATGCAGTAAATGTTTAGACATTTGTTTTACTCTATACATGTTACAGCTGTATGAGCATTGGGTATACTATCATCTTTTGCACACATTAATGATGTGGTCAGTCACAAGGCATTTACATCGCTAGAGTCCACAACGTTGTATTCCTACAACAGTGCTCAGGTAATGCTTATTAAATGTTTTCCCATGAGAATAACACAGCCTTGCAAGGCACCTTGTCAATTACAGTGTCCTTCTGTGATTGTAGCTGTTTCAAGGACCCTAGACTGTTCCGATACTGTAGTCGGTTAATTTCTTAATACGTTGCTTTGTCTCTCTGGTAAGGAGTTGTACTGTTATCTTCGATAGAGCTCACAAGGCCATCCTCCTCAGGGGAAGGGGTGATGCTATGCATGTACATACATTTATTGTTCTGTAACCCAGCAGATAATTAATGCTGACAGACATAAGCCTGCTGTACTGGTTACTGCCAGGATCAGAATTCCATCACACTACAGCTTAGCTTCACCAATTACATGCAGGCTTAGTTCTACTGCCATATTGTACGGTACAATTCAATGCATTATCTAGTACTTCGAGTCTAAACTGGCACTTCATATGTGTTTCTATATATATTTTTCAACAACATCCATCCGCCATATGCATGTTGTTCCGTCCTTTACCTTGACCGTGTGTATTTGGCCGTCCGCAACGCTACTCTCCACATGTGATGTCCCACCTTCCCTTCTTTGCCTGTAGCACCCTGTTAGGAAGTCCTGTTTGGTGGGCACGTGTTCCGCTATATGTGATCGACTTCACTGCATAGCTAATCATCGATGCGGTGGTTCAACAACCCGACTTGTCCACATGTGTACAGTTATGTGCACCGTGTCGTATGCAAACCTATATGGTTTCGACGGGTACATACCACATGCAGGATGTACACATTCTGCAGACACATTCACATGCAGCCATTTACATATCTGAACCTGAGGTGGGTTGGTGACATGTGGGGTACGTATTTGCCTGCGTGGCATTGCCTAACACAAACATCTTACCACATTTCAGGTATGCACATTGTGTGTGGGTGTATAGCTGCACACGGATGCTAGCGGGTTAGGGTGCACAAGTGTACATGGGTGGGACTGACATGTACAATGAGGCTATTGTGTATTACATCTGAATGCATGGGTTCTGCTTCTGGATATTACACTTCAACATACGCCATCCAGTGTATGCGACAGAGACGTTGCTGGGTGTGGGATATGTTGCTATGCACATGTTTGCCTGTGTTTAAGGTATCTTGATTCCTTACTGTTGTTATGTCAACACAGCTACCTGGCTATGTACTCTCACTACTGCTTGTGACCATTATGGTTGGCACCTTTTCCAATGCCCATAGTGGGGCATGTTATGTGGAAACTTCGGAATTTGCAGGACTACACATACCCACGGCAAGTGCAGTTGACAGAACTTCACTTGTTTGCCATACTATAAGCTTATTCTGTAAGCATTTAGGTTCCTTATTCATTTTCTTCTGCCATGTATGTGTTTCATATACAAATGTATTATGTTTTATACTACTATTACATGTATATTGCGGGAATATTTTTGGCAGGGGATCTGAGGTCATTTTCCATTTTTCCGATTGTTGCAGGGACACAACTGTCCAATCAGGGACTGTCCATGGCACATTGGGACAGCTGGTAACCCTGGTGACCATGCCCATGTCGCTACTGGGGTTGCCACCTTTTCCAGTTTCCAAGCTGGGATATTTCCGGGACTCACATCTGACTTTACAGGCCGACACATACACACGGTCACTATATAGCATAGGACTTCACTTGTTTGCCTAAATAAAAGCTTATTGTTGTGGCAGTTTGCTTGCTTATTCTGTTTCTTGTGACATTTAGGTATTTCAGTTACAGAAATAACCAATTCATGCTACCATTACATTACATACGGGATATCATTATGTCCTACAATCTTAGCACATTTGCCATTTTTAATACGTTTTTTCGGGACACAACTGCCCATAGAGACTGCCCCACCCAGAGTGGAATAGGTGGTGACCTTAGTCGCTGCTCCTATGTCGGTGTGGCGCGCTGACATGCTGCTGTACACCTTCTCTGAGTGTAACCACTGACGGTGCATTGCGGGACAAACGTGGTCTTATGCATATCCTTTGCTCCTTGGATGGGTACACTTAAGCCTTCGTGGCTTGTATTTGCTTCTCCGTTTATTTGGGACGGGTACTATGTTGCATACTCTACGTGCGTTTCATTCTGCACGGGACCTGGCTGCTGCCATTACTATTATGGGCGGACCGTGGCTGTCAGCACATTAGGTTGCTCACCTCATGCCGGCTTAGACACGCCTCCAGACGCATCCTACCTGGGCTCGCTCACGTACACTACGCACGTGTCTGTGGTTGCGGTGCACTCTCATTAATATGCATATGGCGCTACTGCGCCGGCTATTCACTGCACCGCCGGCGCAGACCTTACGCCGGCCTTGCGCCGAGCTTCATGAATCCCGGGGACTATCAAAAATATACATTTTTTTAATGAAAGTTTTAAATTGGCTTCATATTACCTATTTATTCAACCATGTATACATATGAAATTACACAACTGCAATATATATTTATTTATTATTACTTTAGATGAAATTGATAGACATAATCTTTATCATTGCATATGTATTTTTTATATTAATTTGTTTTATTGTATACTGTGTATTGAATCTGTTTTTATATTTGTCTACTTTACCAGTATCATATATATATATATATACATATATATATTAAGTTTTTATGACAACTATATGTTTTGCACAATAATATACCTACTGCATTTTATATCTTGGTCTTGTACCTACCAGCAGGAAATGTCCATATAAGGAATACTAAATGAATGTAATTAATGTGTATAAATTGAATTATTAACCACTTAGTTTTAATTGGTAACACTATATAAAGACAATCCATCTATACATGAAATTAGATCTGATGAAGCGTACCAGAGGAGTACGAGAAAGCGCTTATCCTGTTTTAACTTTGTCGAAATAAACTGCTTTTGAGCTTATGTCTTTGGTGGTCTTTGGTGGTCCTTTGAAGTTTTTTCTCTACATATAAATTAAAATAGTGTCATGTAGAATAGGTGGGAACAATAGCTTTTATCATAATGCCTATGCTGTCCATATTATCCAGGAACATGAATGATATTACATGTATAGATAAAAATGAAATACTATTGAATTATATTTTATATTAAGAAATGCAGAGTGCAAAAATCAGTGCTGTAGGATGCACATTTGGAAAGAAATGAGAATGTGAATTTGACAAAAAGAAGATATCAGAAAGCATTTTCAGCAAAATACCAGGAACAAAGGAAAAAAGGGGAGTAATTATACAAATTGCTACATGGGCTCCAATAGTGATTGATGAGTTAAAAAGACAAAATGGTAGATTTGTGGTATAAAAGGGCTACTGGCAAGGGAGGAGAATTACAATGACGTGTATTTTATATTCCACCAAAAACTGCTATTATGAAGTTTAAGAAAGTTTTGGGAGAAATAATCAGCATTCATCAGGGAATATTATTTATAGGTGGGGAATGAAATTTGATTTGCAATAGTGAGGATGTATCAGGGACCTAGAAGGGACAATATAACAAAACAGGGTGAATTTCTGGAGATATTTATGAAAATATTTGGTATCAAAGATATAAAATCAGTAGTACAAACTCGGGCAGAATTGACATATTATTCCCTAAGTTACAATAACTGGGCCAGACAAGGTAGAAATTACATTTCACAGGAACATGTGCATTTAATTGAAAGCTTCAGTATACATTCAGTAACTATTTATGACCATGCACCAATAAACTAAGATAAAAAATGCAGGGTAATCAAGTAAAAATAAGTTATTGGCACTTTCCCATCTACCTGTTAAAAAGAGAAAAATTTAAGGTATGGGTAGTGGAAATTATTTCAAGAGTTATTAGGGAAGATAGAAATAACTTCAGAAGTTATAGCTAGTGAATAGGATAAAATGAAAACGGAGTTTAAAACAGGGTCAAAATAAATGACAAAGAGGTATGGTTAAGAAGTAATAGAAATTACTTAGAGGGGCTGACAAAGGTTAAGGTATTGTAGAATAAGGGGAATCTCACAGAACAAGAGGGGGAGTAAATGTTGAATGTTAAAGACAAAATAATGGAGTATCTGTATAATATGCATACATTTAGAAAGATTACAGTTAAGCAGCTCATAAACTTTTAGCACAACAGTTTAGGCAACAGAACATTGAAAGGGTTGCTGCCAAACTTAGGGAACCTATAACAAGAAAAATAACCAGGGATCCTGTAGAGGTTTTAGCGATATTCTGGAAATGTTATGAACATTTGTGTAAAGCAGATAAATGTAGAAATCACAAAAGAGTACAAATGGAAATATTTATGAAAGACTAACATGCCAAGGTTAGAGAAAGAAAAGGCTTAATGACTAACAGTTAAGATAGGATGTGATGAGATAAAAACAGTGGTGTATAAACAGTGGTGTATAATCAATATTTAGAAAAGTCTCTAGGAACAGATGATATTCCTGTGAACGTTTGGAAATTAAAAGCAAAGAAAGTGATAAAGATCTAGAATATTTTGTTTAACAGTATTTTAAAAAGAGGGGAAGCACCAACATCTTGGAAAAAACAGTGGTTGCTGTAATACCTAAAGACAGTTAAGATCCACCAAATCCAGGTTCATATAATCCCATTTCAATTTTAAGCCATGATTATAAAGTGTTTATGTCTATAATGGTTAAAAGAATGGCAAAGGCATTGCCAAAATTGACTGATATGGATCAATATGGTTTTGAAGAAGAGCGACACACATTTGACAATATTAATAGAGCAATGATGATCCAGAGGAAGCAGAATGTAAGAAAATACTACTGTTGTTGGTGGGTCTTGATGCAGAGAAAGCATTCAACAGAATAAGCTGGGATTTTATGAGTAGGGCAATGGAAGAATTTGCACTTCCTGATACAGTAATGCAATGATAAGGTTAATTAGGAAGATATATGAGGGATCAGATGCAAAAATCAAAGAGGGAGGGTTCCTGTCTGATAAGTTGTATCTGAACAGAAGAACGAGGTAGGTGTATCCTCTTTCCCCTTATTATTGGCATTATATTTAAAACAACTGGCAAAGAAATTAAGGGGCTCAGAAATTCATAGGTTCATAGGTTCATACTAGGCTATCTGCCCTAGGGCATTTATAAGCCTAGCCAGAGTGTGTTTGGCTTTCGCCACCCATTTTAAATTAATTTTGCTATGCCCTTTTTTGAGGTTAGTATACTGTGCCTCTGTCTAACAGTGACACAGAAGTGATACCCGGGGTAAACCTACGATCTCCCATCCACTCATCAAGATTCCTCTTGAAGAGAGTCAATGAGGGACTCTGCCTAACCTGGACTGGGATTTTATTCCAGAGTGAAGGGAGCCTCTGGGTTATGAATCTGTCCCTCCAGCATGTCCTATTTATTTCAGTGCTGAGGTTCAAGTCTCTCGAGCACGTAGCTCGATGGGATTTGGATTTTCTGAGGTGCAGCATGTCCATTAATTCCAGGTTGGACATGGCTTTATACGTCAGGCACAGATTGCCTCTGAGCAGGCGGTATGCCACTGAGTAGAGCTGGAGTTTCTTTAACTGGGCAGCATGTGGCATCTGTTTGAGCCCTTTGCTCCTCTTGGTGAGGTACTTTTGGGGTCTTTCCAGTTGCTGCAGGTGTCTGATAAGGTAAATCCCAAAAGGGGCATTGTACTCAATTATGGGCCTGATGAGGGATGAGTAAAGAGGCACAATGACCTCCCCTGATCTAGATGTGAATCCCCTCATGATTAGGTGGGCTATATAAAATGTTTTTCTAACCACGTTGGCCACGTGATTGTCAAATGAGAGATTGCTATCAACTTTGGTCCCCAGGTCCTTAATTACTTCTTCTGTACTTAATGGATTACCACCTATGTGGTAATTTGTGGGCACTTTGTTTTTGCCAAAGGGGATGACTATACACTTTTTTTTTTTTTTTAAACAAGTTTATTGTTTTTAACATACAAAATAAATATCATAACAATCTTATGCAAGCAATTAAAATGTAAATAGTTATAACATTTAGTAAAATAACCAAAGTATTTACAGAGACATCCACTACAAATCAAATCAATTGATTAAACTGTAATGTCTTACTATTGAAACTGAAATTTTTTTAACAGGTTTTGTAAAGTATCCCATATAATATAGTAAGACGTTTTTCTAGTAGTTCTTGATTTTATTTTCATCAATTCCATATGACTCACTTCAGTCATAACATTTTTAAATTCATTAAATGAAGGAGGAGTATCTGAAATCCAATTTCTGGTTATTATTTTTCTAGCCACTACTAGAATGGACCATAATAAGGGAAGTTTAACTTTTTTAACATTTTTAGGAACAGGAGTGTTAAATAATATAAGTGATTTAGAGACATTGAAATTATCTGTGAAAAGAGCTTGCAAAAAATCATTGATTAGCTTCCAATATTCCTTCAATTTTATACAGTCATAAAACATATGTGCCCAATCAGCATTTATTTCTACATTACATCTCTTACATAAGTTGTCTTTATTATTTATTTTATTCATCATTAAAGGTGTATAGAAAGATCTATGTAAAAATTTCCAAGTAAAAAGTCTCCAATTAATGGAAGAAGTAGTTTTATAAGCAGATTCCAATATATATTGTTTATCTTGTTGTTTTGGTGATTCAACATTAATGGAAATAAAATAATTCCAATAGGTATCTGAACTGTAATGAGTTTCTTCTCTAATAATTTTATGTATGTGTGAGAGCTTACCTTTATCAGAAACCCTATGTTGTAAATTTAATGTCAAGTAATCAATCAGAGTTGGAACAGATTCTTTAACTGTTAAAGACATTAAATCAAGTTTATTAATAAGATGTTGTCTAAAAGACTGAATTTCTAACCAACATGACTATACACTTTTTGGCGTTTAGCTTGAGGCCATGGCTCTGGCACCAGTTGTCTGTTTCTATGAGGCCCTTTTGGAGGATGCTTGTGTCGGCTGGAGAGTCGATTATGGCACCCAGTTTGCAGTCATCTGCGAACTTGGTCAGCCACAGTCCTTCTGTGTTGGCCTGTACCTCCAAGAAATATATACCGAACAAGAGAGATCCCAGGACTAAGCCTTGTGGGATGCCACTTATAACTGGTTTGGAGTCTGACATGGCTCCAGCAAATCTAACCATGTGGGTTCTGTCCTTGAGCCAGTTTGCAACCCATCTAGTGACATAGGGGTTTATATTTAAGCTGGTGAGATTATCTATAATGCCTGAGTGGGGTATTGTATCGAAGGCTTTTGCGAGGTCCAGGTAGGCTGTGTGGACCACCTTCCCCTCGTCAATGGCCTTGGTGACTGTTTCAAAGAAATTGACCAGGTTTAAGAGGCAGGATCTGCCCTTAACAAAGCCGAACTGGGTAGGATCCAGTGTCTGTAGGCCCCCAATATCTTTATTTATGAGGTCCATGATGATCCTTTCCATAGCTTTGCAGACCAAGCTAGTCAGGCTTATGGGGTGATAGTTTCCAGGATCCATTGAGGCACCACCTTTGTGGAGAGGGACCACTGTTGCTGTACGCCACTCTTTGGGTATATATCCTGTAGTAAGGCTGAGATTGAACATTAGTTTTATGTTTGGGTTTAGCTCTTCTTGGAGTTCATGTAGGATGCAGTCCGGGGCACCGTCTGGTCCCATTGATGCTGTGTTTTTTTGCTTTGGAGAGGGTGGCTCTTACCTGAGCATCTGAGATGTCAGGGGGGCAGCACTTTGCTGGGATAGATATTTGCCCTTTTGGTGGGGGGGGGGAGTTTGCGCTGAACCTGTCAGCTAGGATGTTGGCAATGTCTGTGGGTTTGGTGTATTTTTTTCATTTTGGACTAATTCTGAGCATATCTGGGAATTCCCACCCAGGTTCCTAACATAACTAAAGAAAGCCTTGTGATTATCCTTAGTGTCCTGTGCAATTTTTCTCTCGAAGCTGGCCTTAGACGATTTTATGAGTGCCCATAGTTTTTTTTTGCTAATACTGATCAGAGATGCCTTCCCTTTTTGGGATTTTGCTCTATCATGTAGTAGCTTCCTCCTTCTATTGTATAGTTTGTTTATGGCTGGGGTCCACCAGACAGGACGTCTGCCTTTGGAGGATTGGGTCTTGGTTTTTTTGGGGATTGCATGATCCATGCATTCCTGAAGGTATTCATAGAATGTGTTTATAAAGGATTCTGCGGTCTGGGCCGTATTTTCCACAGGCCCGGGGGCTTTGAAGGATTCCACCTTGGTTTTGAGGAGTGTGAAATTTGCTTTAGAGAAGTTTTTCACTGTGTTTTTCTGAGCAGGGGGTGGGGTCGGGATGTGAATATCCAGTGAGATTAGTTTATGGTCTGATCTTACCAGTGAAGGATACACTTCTGGTCTGGAGCATAGAGTCCCCATGTTGGTGATGATCAGGTCCAGTTTGTTTTCCCCTCTTGTGGGAGTGGTAACAAGTTGTTCCATAGCATTTGAGTTTATAAATTCTAGGAACCTTTGGGCTAGGGTGTTGGAGCTAGAGTAATGCTCCCAGTCTATGTTTGGGTAGTTGAAGTCGCCCAATTTAATGGTGTTTGGAGAGACCATTGTATTTTCCAGTATTCTCAGGAAGGCCGAGTGGGGTTCCTTGGTTTGGGAGGGTGGTCTGTAGTAGGCTATAAACTGGAAGGCAGTTTTACCCACTGTTAGTTGCACATGGATAGTCTCTGATGCTTCGTGCTGTGCCACCAACCTGGAGGTGTGGGTATCTTTGACGAATATTGATACTCCCCCTCCTTTTGTGGTTTGGTCCAAGTTTTGGGGCCGAAAAGCATGGTATGAGGTATAACCTGGTAGTGTTGGGGTGCTCTTGGGAGCCTTCAAGGATATTATTGGTACGGTATTCAAGAAAATTTGGCTTTATTTGCAGACAATATTATTTTGTACTCAATGAAACCAGAAATGGACTTTTCAGTGGTTTGGAGCATTCTGAGACAGTTTTGGTTTTCTTCAGGATATAAAATGAATGAA
This sequence comes from Protopterus annectens, assembly GCF_019279795.1. Classification (NCBI taxonomy): domain Eukaryota; kingdom Metazoa; phylum Chordata; order Ceratodontiformes; family Protopteridae; genus Protopterus; species Protopterus annectens. The sequence continues at coordinate 1,833,271,263 of NC_056737.1, read as the reverse complement.
AATAAAACAAAGTATATAGCTGTAAGCTATGTACCCACACATAAATTATTTCAACAATACCATTATTTACGAGGACATGATAAAATGAAGTATTTAGGAGTATGGGCTAAAAAGGATGTTGTTGTGGCAGCAAAGGATATATGTGAAGAGATTAAACAAAAGATAATATAAAACTTAAGAAGCTAGAAACACTTGACTATGAATATGGCTAGCAAGATACAAGTAGTAACCTTGCTTTTAGTCCCTTTAGTTTTATACATAGCTTAGTTGCATTTTTCTCAACCAGAGGAGAAGTCATGGATAGTAATTAATCAAGAGTTGTAGAATTTTATCTGGGGGAGGGGGCAAGAGTCAAGTAGGATAAGCTGACCTTCCAGTAGAACAAGGAAGTTTAGGATTACCTGATTTGAAGGGATATTTAGAGCTATAAAGTGACAGCTATTATACATAACACAAGCAGAAAGCTACATTTCAAAGTGGAAAGGGATAATGATGAAGCAGAGGGAAATTCAAAAAACAAGGAAAGAGTGGAATTTTTTATGTAGATCCTTAAGAAGAATAACAACAATCTTACAGTGTATTATATTCTCTGCTTAATCTAGCAGAAGCATATCGGCGTCAAGCAGGAATGGAAATCAAACCAGTAGATAAAAATCAGGCAGCAAATGAATGTGCCAAAAAACAAAAGAAACTATAAGGTGAAGGACCAGATGAAAAGGCAAGAAATGTGGAAAAAGCATAATATAGTTGCAAGTATAGAACACTTCTGGAAGAATCTTGTGTTGATCAGGAACAAACACAGGAATGGTTAAGGAGAGGTGAATTTAAACCAAGAGATGAAAGGTTAATATTGGCAGCCCAAGATAGTGGGCTATGTACACACTGGTTTACAAAGTCAATTGAACATGTGGGAGAAACAGACAAATGTAGGTTTTGTAAAACCAAATTGGAAACAGTTGCACACCTCATTGCTGGTTGCGACATACTAATGGCAGAAGGGCTGTATACTGAAATGCATAATAATGTGGCAAGACTGTTGCAATGGGGATTGTGCAAACATTATGGTACTGAAGTGGCTGAAAAACACTGGAAACATGAGCCACAAAGCATCATAGAAAATGATGAAGTTTATATCACATGAGCTCACCCATTACCAAAAGTTCAAAAGATAGATGCTAGAAAACCATATATAGTGGTCCAAGAAAAGAAGAGAAAAGTAGTATTGTTCATTGAAATCACTACACCCAGTGACTACAGTGTCTTGTGTACAGAGAGACAAAAAGTCATAAGATATCTGGATCTGCAAGCAGAAATGAGACCAATGTGGAAGAAAGATACCCATCCATTTCAACAGTAGTAGGAGCAATGGGTCTTATAAAAAAGAATCTGCAATTGTACCTAGGTATATTACAAATCCATGTAACCCCGTATGAATTGCAGAAGGAGTCATTACTGGGCACATTGCGGGTACTGCGAAGAGCATGTTTAGCTGACATCAAAGATTGAAACAATACTAATTTCATGAACTTTAATTGCACTTTGACTTAGGAATGGGGTCCATTCCCGTCATGGTATTAGAAACCCAAAAGGCTTGGAGAAATTAAAAGAAATATTGTATTATATTCATAAAGTAGCAGAAAGTATACTAAGAAATAAGATAACACAGGAATGGAGAAAGGAGATTCTGCTGATAGGGATAACTGCAATTAGGGGTACAGAGAATAAGCAAGAAGGGGCTGGAATTTACTTTAATTGGTTGAAGCTGGCAAAAAACAAACAAAAAAAAACAAGGTATTGGGAACGAATAATTAGAGAGGGAAAGGTAATAGAATGGAAAGAGGCCAAGAAGACATTTGGACTGCAGGCTAGATATTTCTTTCTCTATCAGGAATTGATATTAGAATATAGGCAAAGAGAAAATAATGGGGAATACTAAGGAAAAGATCTGTACTGGTTGATTTTTTAGTTGCGTCCAGAACAGAAGCTGCTGTTATAAATGCGGTTATAAATGGGATAATTAGCAGGGCATATAAACTACTGTACAATAACAATAGGAATCAATCAGAGGAAGTCAGAAAAGATTGGGAAAAGAGATTTGATAAGTAGTCCACAAAGACACAATTGGAGGCCATATGCATGGCTACCAAATATGAAACAAAGTATAAAAGATTTAGGATTTTTGTTTGGCAGTGTTTACAGAGGTAATTGTTTTCTCCAAAGAATTTTTTCTCCTGTAGATGGCAAATGTTGGAGGTGTAATGGGGAAGAGAAAGGTACCTGAGAGCATTTGTTTTCAGAGTGTAATCATTTGGTAGACTTTAAAAAACAGCTCACAATAAGAGACTTTAAAAAAATCCCTAGAGACTACTCTATCAGGAATATTGGATAAGCAAATGAGAGTAACTATGGAAATATTTTTTAGCTGGGATAGAAGCTCTGAACTGCCTAGACATAGTAAGGCATTGCTAAGTTTAATTCTGGCAAATGCCAAAAAAAGCAATTACTAGAAAATTGAAATCAAAGTCTAAGCCAACCATACATGAAGAAGTGAATATTGTAACAGAAATAAAAGAATAGGAACTGGGATCTTTGGAAAAAGCTAGGCGTAAATTACATAGAAATGGAAATGGGGGAATAATACATGCAGAGAAATGTTTCAGAGGAAGAACAAAGTTTAAGAAAAGGCTGGAATTGAACAATTTATGTAACATTGATTTGATTATATTGTATAGAACAATATATGTGATGTATAATCCTTATAAATGTGAACTTGTTATAAGTGTAAGTTTGCCTGTGTCACAAGTGATAATTCAATAAAGGCGTTAAAAACACTTCTTTCACATTGCATAATAGCACAGTTATTGATATGCTTATTGCCTCTTTTGCCTTTGATTTATAGTACAGGCAATTCACAATCATTTTAACCAAATTTAAACACAGTTTTCTTTTGTTATCTTACACATCAGTGAGATCCCTTTTCAGTCTGAATTTAATTTCAGAATTAACACTTCCTTCTTGCTTTACACAATAACAAATTCTCTTTTCCCTACCAGAATGTTTTATTTTTTTTTCAAACAATATATTTGTTTTGCATTATTTTCAAGACGGTTTCACTTTTAGAATTAGTACCTCTTTATCACAATAGTGAACCCTCTTTTTCCTGCTAAAGTGTTTTACTTAAAAAAAAAACACCTTGTATCATATTTAGTTTTACAAAGCCACTCAGGTGGCATAGAAGGATAAAGTCCTCAGTAAAACACAGGAGACTAAGTTGATTAGTGGCTTGGGTGCCTGATGGTGCTGGCAGATAGGATGAAAATGCCTATCCTAGGGCAAAGAGGCATGTCTGTATCTCTCTAGGAGAGATCTAATGCAGGCCAGTGCTCAGAGAGTTAATGTAGGGCTGGGGGGGGGGGCTGGAGTAAGACATGCATGCCCTGTAGGACCCAGGGCAGGACACATGCTAGAGATTCTCTTCATGGCCTGCTCAGCTTGACAATGAGATTGACACATAAGGGAGGAAATAGGATAATAGAAAACACTGCAGAATACAGTGTGATAGTCCTTTGCTCCATTTTCCTGGCACCCCTCACACCCCTCAAGCCTGTGCATTGGATTCCATACTTAGGTGATCTCTCAGCAACATAGACCCCCCCCCCCCAGTTTTAGTTGCAGTGGAAAGTAGCCAAGTTGGAACTTGCAATAAAAAAGTTTAATTTAAAAATCTTCTGTTGCAAGAGTTTAGTATAACATCAACAAAGAATTTCCATTTCCAGGCTACTACCATACACAGACCAATGGCTTAGTAGTAAAATAAAACACTATGTTAGTTTAGGGTCACCTTCATTTGCCCAACAGTTCATTTGCCCAACAGAAATTTCAGGCAGCCCATTTGCCAGACAGTTCATTTTCCCAACAGTTCATTTGCCCGACAGTTCAATTGCCCGACAATGGGAAAAAGGCAAGTATAAGGTCTTCCTCCTTTTCCCCACTGTAGTACGATCCTGGAGTTAGACTATATAGTTGGGTTGTGGGGGTCACAGCCCCCCACCTACGTTAGTTTTACTGAACAATAACAAACCAAACTATACAATATAAAACCAAAGTAGGTGGGGGACTTCACACCCCACACCCAACACACACCCCCTAACTATATATTCTAACTCCAGGATCGCACTACAGTGGGGAAAAGGAGGAAAATGTTTTACTTGCCTTTTTCCCATTATTGGGTAAATGAACTGTCAGGCAAATGAACTGTCAGACAAATGGGCTGCCTGAAATTTCTGTCTGACAAATGAAGTTTAGATCAAATGAAGGTGACCCGTAAGTTTACAGGACTTAATAAAGATACAAATGTCCATAATATGGGAGCACATGTTACAAACTCAGGAAATGCAACAATAAGTTCATAATAAGAATGCATAGCTTAGAGAATTTTACTAAGAAGATCAGCTGTTAGTGCCACTGCCCTCCGCAGAAAACAAATGTCTGCTTAAGTGGCATGGGCTATTTGTGATGATGGACAGAACAAATGTAATGAACTGTAAGGTGAGACAGCCAGGAAAGAGAAAGACAGAATAAATGTATCTCCCCACATAGTGACTTTTTTAGACAATGCTAAACTGAAAGTACATCTGACATAGCAAAGAAAAACCAAGAAAATCTATAGGTGTTACTGCTCTTTGCTAGGGGTGTAAACAAAGCACTCCACTCCCTAGAAGCTCTCTTTACCCTAGAGAATACTGATGTCTGTGCAGTTATTGAGAAATGGTTTAAAGCCACAGAGAGGACAACGACAATGCAAGGTTATAATGCCTTACACACATTAAGACCAGCTACTACACAGACAGAGACTAAAGGTGGACATATTTCCATTTACATCAAAAATAAATGTACCTCAAGAGTGGTCAAACAGGATGATGCACTTGAGCATCTCTACATTCAAATCAACATAGGAAAATCCAATACCACTTCCTTGCAAGCTATAGGTCCCCCTCTATGACCCAGGAACCCATGCTATGTATTTAAACTTATTAGAAACATCCACCATCCAACCCAATACCATATTCATGGGTGGTTTAATTACCTGACTATTAATTGAGAATCATATATGGCACCAAATGTACAGGATTTTTGTAAACACAAACTCCTATACAGATTGTCAGTACACCAACAAGGAGTGCAACCATGCAGGATCTGGTCCTCACTAATATGGGCGAGTGCTGCAAACCCCCTAGTTTAAAGTCTTCTCTGGTAAGGTAAGACCACAAAATGGTCTCCTATGAAGTAAAAATAAAGCCTGGATCCCCAGCTAACCTTGGAATATTCAGGAACTACTCTAAGGCTAACATTCTACTATTAAGTGATAATCTGGCAAAATTTCAAGCCCCCATAAACTCTGAGAAAACTGCTGCTCATGCAGAACTGTTCACAGAAACAATATACAAGCATGTTAATAGCTGCATTGAGGCAGGTCTTCCCACCAGGAAGAAGTACAGAGCTAACTCAAAAACAAGCCACCCTGGTGAAATCAGAACAGTGCAGCACCCAGCAGGACAAAAGCACAAACTAAACAAACAACTCAGGACAGATAAAGTCCACCAAAGCCAAATTTGAGGTAAATTTGGCCTCCCAAGCCAAGGACAAACACAAGGCATTCTTTAGCTATGTCCACAACCTCAAAGGCATTACACAATTCTCTGCAGAGCACATTGTAAATGGAGCTACCTATACTGAGCCAGAAGATATACCAAACCTACTGGCCAACAAATTCATCTCCAACGTTACCCCTCTCTCCCCATCAACCTTCCCTTATGAAATACTATCAAATATAACTCCCCCTGCTATCACTAGGGAACAGGTCCTTAATGCTCTCTTTAAGACCAAGAACACTGCATCGATGGACCTAGACAATATTCTAGGATGTCTTCTAAATAGCATGAAACATGATCTGTCAGGCCATCCAAAATTGCTATTTAACTGTAGCGTCCAAACAGGCTTCATGCCTCATGAATGGAGAACAGCAACACTCATCTCTCTGCACAAAGGTGGGTCATCTACACACCCTAGAAACTACAGACCCATAAGTCTCACTAGTCTCACATGCAAATTCAGGGAAAACATTATCATGGAAATGATCAATAATGACATAGGAAACCTCCAGACACTGGATCTAATCCAATTTGGTTTCATCAAGGGCAGGTTATGCCTATTCAACCTGGTGGACTTCTTTGAGAAGGTACCATAGCAATGGATAAGGGCAAAATGGTTCACACTGCTTACCTTGACCTGATCAAGGCATTTGACACAATCTCCAACTGTGACATTATTGAAAAACTTAAGAGGTTAGGTACAAACCCTTATGTAAGCCGGTGGATAGCCAGCTGGCTTACAGACAGGACTCAAGAAGTTAGAATTGGGGAGTCCACCTCTACAAAAAGGCCAGTCAAGAGGAGTCCCTCGGGGATTAGTCTTAGGACTGCTCCTTTCTGACATTTACTTTTCTGAATTCAAGACCAACATCAATGGCCTCTGGCTGACTACATTTGCAGATGATTGCAAATTAGGAGCTGCCACTGAATCGCCCACCAACACAAATGTTCTCCAAGAAGGGCTGACAAAGACAAACAACTTGTGCCAGAGGCATGGACTAAAACTAAATGCCAATAAATGCATAATAGTATCCTTCAGGAAGTCATCCATCCCTGGTAACTATCATATTGGCAACAAACACCTAAGAGTTGACCCAGTATTCAGGGACTTGGGGACACACATAGACAGTAATCTAACCTATGACCATCATGTGTCAACAGTAGTGAGGAAATCATTATATGTTGTGCAACTTATAAACAAAGGTATAGCATCTAGGTACAAGGAAGTCATTGTCCCACTGTATTCAGCATTAACCAGACCTATCATTGAGTACAATGCCCCCTTTGGTATGTACCTAACCAGGTATATCCAACAATTGGAACATCCACAGAGGTTCCTCACTAAAAGAATACAGGGTGTAAGTAACATGTCCTATGCAGATGGCCTCAAGGCCCTATCCCTGTATTCTGTCTCCTACAGGCTTTTGAGGGAGATCTATGCCTGGCATATAAGGCATTCTCAGACCCCACTCTGATGGACCTCTTGCATATCTGCAAAACAAACAGCACCAGAATTACCCATTGTAAAGACTTAAACCTTGCCTGTGATATTAAAAGGCCTGATGGAGAGACAGGTATGTATCCTACAGACTGCCCTTCTCTGGAACAGACTCCCCATCCATGTGAAGCAGAGTTCCTCCCTAACCCAATTCAAATGTAACTTGGACAATTGGATGGTGAACAGGAAATTCATCCCTGGTTTGGCACCTGTCTCTAATAGACTCAGGCAGCCTGTAAGTGGTTCATCTCCCAGGCCCTTTGTAAATGTTTCACCTCCCAAGCCCCTGCTTACACTTATCAATGGTAGCAAAACTTGTCAGAGATTTGGGATACATGGCTAGGCTTAAAACGGCCGTTGTGGTCATTAGCCTAGTAAACACCAATGAACATATGAACCTACATTGTAGTGAAGCCCCGTAAAGAAGCTAAACGATTCACAGTAAGCTTGCAATTTAAAGTTCCTGCAGGAGAGACTAGGAGTCTTCACCTGAAGTACAGCTAGAAGAATCCTTGACAAAAGTACAAAAACTGGAAGTAGGAGAGTTTCTAATACGAAATAAAAAAGTGTTCTCAGAAATACTTGGGAGAACTGTACTATTAGAACTAAAAGAGCATAATATAGAGATAACACCTAAACTGAAGGGTGGCTTAAGACCTTATGGAGTACCACAGTCACAGGAAAAATTAGTAAGAGAAGAAGCTCAAAATGCTCAAACCAGATGTGATAAAAGAGTTACGGAGCAACTGGATAAGCCTAATAGTGCTATGCCCCACACCTGATGAAGTGTAATATTTATCCCATGCCCAGAACAGATGACTTAGTAAAAAACTTAGGAAAGGCCAGATACCTGAGGCCGCTTGACTTAATTAAGGGATACTGGCACATACCACTCACTCCTCTGCCAAAGTGGAAAATATCCTTTGTAAACCCTGTTTAGTTTACAATACAACATTAGCATTCATTCTACTTTGAGCCCAAGCCACCGTTTAGAGGTTGATAAATAAATACTAGAAGCCCAGTGTACTGGTGTATACCTGGATGATGTGGTCAAAATTATTCATTCACAAGGCTGGGAGTCTCACTTACCAAAACTGCAGGATCTGCTAGAATCTATAAGTTAAGCAGCCAGGCACACCTCATTGTAAATGCTAAGAAAAGTAAACTGAGCACAATGAAGTCCAAGTATTTAGGATGTCTTACAGGAAGAGACTTATTAAAACCACAAATGAAAAATAGATACCTCAAAAAACTACCTGTACTCTCTGCTAAGATACAGATGAAGGCTTTCCTTGGATTAGGTGGGTACTGCAGTAACTTTCTGCCTAATTTTGCAACAATCACCTGTATTTTGACAGATCTTATAGTAGGAAAAGCTCCTGTCAAAGTACAATGCTCTCTTGAAACAGGTAGAGCACTTGGTGAACTAAGAAATATGCTATATTCTAAATCTCTGCTAATGACTCCTAGTCTTATTAAAGAGTTTGTATGGTGTACCAAATAAAAGTTCAGCACTGCAGAGACAAATATACTGTAAATGAGAAACAGTACTTTGTTATGTAGTTGATCTTCTATGCCTTAAAGTATTATGTCTAGGCAGGTATTTCACACTGGTAACATCACATTCCTTTGTAGTGATTACATAGGCATGCTGATGGAAATATGAAATTGTACCAGAATGTAGGATCCAGCATTATCCATACAGCCCTTTTAATATACAGTTAGTTACCCACAGGTTCAGCCTAGATAATCAACAGGCTTGAGGAGCTTTCAGGGGACTACGACCATTGTTATGAATTCAAAATACCTGGTTTTCTGCTATGTGAGGGGTTGCTTATAACATGCTGAGTTTGGAAAAGTAGTGTGTCTTTAAAAATGCATATTCAGTGTGACAAATGTGTAATATGCCCTGAACTTTACTGCAGTATAGAGTATAGCAATATTCTTACAGAGCAGCGCTCAGAAAGCTATCATGTATTAGGTAGATTATAAGTTCTTAAATGTCATTTATTGTGGTACAAAAGGGAATAGCCTGAAGGGATAGAATCATGAAGTTAGTTCCAGACCTGGACAATCATCTGAGGGGATGGCCCTGGAAGTGTGGATTGTGGGAGCCCAGTCAGGGATAATCTGGGAAGAGTACATTGTGGAAGTATCTGCTTACAGAACTGAAAGCTGTGCTTGAGAGATACCTGCAGCCTTGTACTTTCTTGTTTTTCAAGACATCCTGTAACCTGGCAGAGCAGTGAAGACAGAACACTGCTGACAATCGCCAAAGGTACCTTCTTTATTTTATTTCAGTCAGGAAGCCAAGAAGGCAGTAATTTTGTTTTGTTTGAAACTGAAAGCCAAGAAAACAGCCATTCTGTTTTGTAGCACTATGTGGGATTACTAAATAAACTTGTATATTTATATTTATATTTACAACATATGTATAATATAGAGATACACACACACACACACACACATACATAACATACTATATATATATATATATATATATATATATATATATGCATATACATATATATATATATATATATATATATATATATATATATTCATGCCTGCACACACACCCACACACTCACACACACACAC